>NW_001889872.1:2602974-2621955 GCF_000143565.1 Laccaria bicolor S238N-H82 | reverse complement strand
GCCCCGAGCTTGTAGAACGCCTTGGACTGAAAATGCATGATTTGGCAGAACCCGAACTCGTAGACGTCGCATTCAACAACCAGCAGAAGAAAACAAAACTGTACCATTATGTTAAATTGTCCCTCACTTCGTTAGACTCGTCTTGGACCTCGCGCACCGTTAGAGCCGTCGTCACTCCTGGCCTCTGTGCCCCCATTATTCTCGGATTACCCTGGCTCGTACATAATTCAATCGTTACAGACCATGCCGCTCGTACTTGCATAGATAAAAAGACTGCATATGATTTGTTGAACCCCCCCGTTATTAAACCGCCTCCACCACCGAAACCTAAGTTGAAAGAACAGATCAAAATTACAAAGGCGGATAAAAAAGTAGTACTCGCTGAACTGTTAATGGTTTGCAATGATAGAATAAAACACCTTGGACTCAAACCTGAAAAGGTGAAGGATTTTGATGTCGTCGGCGCTGTCCGTGAGCGCATTGAAACGTTAGCTGCTATTGAAACCTTACGTTTGAGGGAACAAAAACTAAAAGCCGAATACCATGCAATATTTGAACCAATCCCCCATGTGGATGAACTGCCGCGCGAAGTGGTAGCTGAAATACATCTGAAAGACGCGGAAAAGACCATCAAATCACGCTCTTACCCTTCACCGCGAAAATATAAGGAGGCATGGCAAATTTTAATTCAACAGCATCTGGATGCCGGACGTATTCGCCCTTCATCTTCACCCTGTGCTTCTCCCGCATTCATAGTACCGAAAGCAAATCCTAATGTCCTACCGCGATGGGTGAACGATTTTCGTCAACTCAACGAAAACACGGTTACAGATTCACATCCTTTACCGCGAATAGACGACATTCTCACCGATTGTGCCAAAGGAAAAATTTGGGCCACAATAGACATGACAAATAGCTTCTTTCAAACGAGGATGCACCCGGACCACGTCCATCTCACCGCCGTGAACACTCCCTTAGGCCTGTATGAATGGCTGGTGATGCCTATGGGATTAAAAAATGCCCCGGCAATCCACCAGCGACGCGTAACCGCTGCCTTGCGTCAACTGCTGGGTAAATTCTGTCATATTTACCTGGATGATATCGTGATCTGGTCTAACACAATAGATGAACACGAGAAAAATGTGCGCGCTGTTCTCCAAGCGCTGCGCGACGCTCGTCTATACGTAAACCCAGACAAAACAAAACTATTCTGTACCGAGATCGATTTCCTGGGGCATCACATCAGCGCCCGTGGCATCGAAGCCGATGACAGGAAAGTAGAACGTATTCTATCATGGCCGAAACCAAAATCGGCCACTGATGTTCGCAGTTTTTTGGGCCTTGTGCGGTACATTGCCACCTTCCTACCAACAATTGCAGAGCACACAGGCATCCTCACGGAACTTACAACAAAGGAATCGGAAAGATTATTTCCACCATGGACACCCAGATTTCAATCTGCGTTTGACGCGATTAAAACAATTGTAACTGGCCGGGAATGCTTAACCACAATCGACTTCAATAAAATGCCGGACTACAAAATTTTTGTAACCACTGATGCGAGCGACAAAAGGTCAGGTGGTGTACTCTCTTTTGGCCCAACATGGGAGACAGCCCGCCCAGTCGCCTTTGACTCCATGACCTTCAAGGGAGCCGAACTGAACTACTCAGTACACGAAAAAGAATTACTCGCCGTCATCAGGTCTTTAAAAAGGTGGCGAGTGGACTTGTTAGGCTGTCCCTTCTTCGTTTATACTGATCATAAGACACTGGAGAACTTCCTTTCGCAAAAGGATCTCTCGCGCCGTCAGGCACGATGGATGGAGTTCCTATCCCAGTTTGATGCCAAGATCATCTACATCAAGGGAGACGACAACACTGTGGCAGACGCACTCTCACGCCTGCCTACCGATGGTTGCAACACGTCGACAGCTGATGCCTCGGCAAGGCACCCTTACGATTTCTGCGAAGACGATGATACACTGTGCAGTGTCACCTCCATATACCTGCCCGAAGCTCAGGGACCTTGGGAGACAGCGAAGTCGTTGTCTTCCTCTTGCAACCCTAAGCATAGTATCAATGCGACACTGAAAATCACCGCTGACGAAAATTTCCTCAGATCTGTTAAATCTGGGTACGCCCAAGACTCTTGGTGCAAAACATTGCCATCAGCTGCTCTCAGCTTCTCCAACCTCGTCCTCCGGGACGGCCTCTGGTACATCGCTGACCGACTGATCATACCGCGCACCAGAAACCTTCGAGAACTCCTATTCGCACTGGCGCACGATGTCCTTGGTCACTTCGGTTTTCATAAAACATACGGCTCGCTGAGAACTGCTTACTACTGGCCGAATATGCGAAGGGATTTGGAACAGGGTTATGTGGCTTCGTGCCCCGAATGCCAATGTAACAAATCTTCCACAGTAAAACCATATGGCCCATTACATCCCCTCCATATTCCCGACCAACGGGGCGATTCAGTAGCAATCGACTTTATCGGCCCATTACCGGAAGACGACAACAAGAACTGCATAGTTACCTTCACAGACCGTCTGGGAAGCGATGTTCAATTAATCGCGATGCGAACGGACATCACTGCAGAAGACCTGGCTATTATATTCTTCGATAAGTGGTATTGTGAAAACGGCTTACCATCTGACATTGTTTCTGATAGAGATAAACTCTTTGTCTCGAAATTTTGGAAAGCACTGCACAAACTGACAGGCGTCAAGTTAAAACTATCAACGGCTTATCACCCTGAAACCGACGGGGCTAGTGAACGTACGAACAAAACCGTCAATCAGGCGTTGCGCTACCATGTCGAACGCAATCAATTGGGCTGGGCACACGCATTACCGCGTGTGCGTTTCGATATCATGAACACGGTGAACAAATCAACAGGATTCTCGCCCTTCCAATTACGTTTTGGGAGAAGTCCTAGAGTTATTCCCCCGCTGGTACCAGCAAAACCTTCAGCCACGGTAGCCGACATCGACGCATGGCATGTCATCCAACGTCTGGAAACGGATGTCCTAGAGGCTCAAGATAACCTACTGAGGGCTAAGATTTCTCAGTCTGTTCAAGCTAACAAGCACAGAACACTTATTTTCCCTTTTACCATAGGTTCACGGGTGAGGTTATCAACACTACATCGCCGTAACGAGTACAAGGCCAAAGGCGAGAAACGCGTCGCGAAGTTCATGCCCAGATACGATGGACCTTACACTGTTATCGACGTCGATGAAGAACACTCCACTGTGACCTTGGATCTTCCAAATTCGCCGAACATTTGCCCCACCTTTCACACTTCCGAAATCCTACCATACATCGAATCCGACACATCTCTTTTCCCATCACGCCGCTTCGAGGAACTCGATCCTATTACAACGGACGACGGGAACGAAGAGTATTATATTGAGCGCATATTAGACACACGTCGACGTGGGCGCGGCTATCAATACCTGGTTCGTTGGCGTGGATATGGCCAAGAACATGACAGGTGGCTACCTGGCTCCGAATTACAAGACTGCGAGGTGTTGGATACCTGGCTGGCCTCACGCAGAGAATCTCCTTTACATTAGGTAGATTTTTTTTCGCTTTTGCCAGCCGGTAGCTTTTTCCCACAGGGTTTTGACGCACCCGGCGTTCGGATTTACTTACACCTTTGTACTAACCTTTTTTCTTCCTTCTTTCTGTTTTTTGCACCGATATTTTTTTTTCAGAGCAGGGGAGGATGTAATCCTGGGATTACCACATCAGGCATTGTTTGGCATTGGCTCCTGGACTATTTGGTTCTCTACATATGCGCTTTCCTCTCTTAACCACGCACCACCACATTCTCTGCATACGCACCTCCGCTCCTGTACCTTTATCATCTAGATATCCTCAGAATCATATAAGCGGTTAAATTCTGACGGTTTCTGTGAGTAGTGTTATCTATCCTGTGATCACAGGAGAGATTTCCACTCCTCCCCCCTTGGCTTCAGCTATGCGAGAAGTTCAGAGTGAACACTTCACAGGCTTGAAAGGGGAACCTTCAAAGGTTGCTATATTTAGTAACTAGGGTTTTCAGCCAAAGAGACTCTGATAGTTAGAATGTCTGACCTGAAGTTTTTATACAATATCTTTGACACAAAATAATATAAAGAAAAAATCACAATAATTTACAACATTTCAGACATTGTTACTGTAAAACTATTTGAAATATTTCTACAATCTCTTTACAATTTTTTTGTTCAGGTTAATGTGGCTTGCATCCAGTATGAAGTAAATTTCCATGTGTTCCTCCCCCTGCATTCACATATGCCCCATTCTCTAGTAAAAGCTGTATAATTACCTCATAACCCCACAATGATGCTGCCTGAAGTGCAGTTCCATAGTGTCCTCCTTGTGCATTCACATCTGCTCCATTCTCTATCAAAAGCTTTGCAACTGCCTCATAACCCCAAGCTGATGCTGCCTGCAGTGCATTTCCATAGTACCCTCCTTGTGCATTCACATCTGCCCCATTTTCTATCAAAAGTTCTGCAATGGCATTGTGACCACAAAATAATGCTGCCTGAAGTGCATTTCCATACTCCCCTCCTTGTGCATTCACATCTGCTCCTTTTTCAATCAGAAGCTTTACAATTGCCTCATGACCCCAATATGATGATGCCTGGAGTGCATTCCCATGCTCTTCTCCTTGAGCATTCACATCTGCCCCATTCTCTATCAAAAGCTTTGCAGTGGCCTCTTGACCTTTGTATGATGCTGCCTGAAGTGCATTCCCATGCTTTCCTCCTCCTGCATTCACATATGCCCCATTCTCTATCAAAAGCTGTACAATTACCTCATAACCCCATGATGATGCTGCCTGAAGTGCAGTTCCATAGTGTCCTCCTTGTGCATTCACATCTGCTCCATTCTCTATCAAAAGCTTTGCAACTGCCTCATAACCCCAAGCTGATGCTGCCTGCAGTGCATTTCCATACTCTCCTCCTTGTGCATTCACATCTGCCCCATTCTCTATCAAAAGCTCTACAATTGCATCATAACCCCAAGATATTGCTGCCTGAAGTGCATTTCCATGCTTCCCCTCCTGTGCATTCGCATCTGCTCCATTCTCTATTAGAAGCTTTGCAATTGCCTCATGACCCCAAAATAATGCTGCCTGAAGTACATTTCTATGCTCTTCCCCTTGAGCATTCACATCTGCCCCATTCTCTATCAAAAGCTTTGCAGTGGCCTCTTGACCTTTGTATGATGCTGCCTGAAGTGCATTCCCATGCTTTCCTCCTCCTGCATTCACATATGCCCCATTCTCTATCAAAAGCTGTACAATTACCTCATAACCCCATGATGATGCTGCCTGAAGTGCAGTTCCATGGTGTCCTCCTTGTGCATTCACATCTGCTCCATTCTCTATCAAAAGCTTTGCAACTGCCTCATAACCCCAAGCTGATGCTGCCTGCAGTGCATTTCCATACTCTCCTCCTTGTGCATTCACATCTGCCCCATTCTCTATCAAAAGCTCTACAATTGCATCATAACCCCAAGATATTGCTGCCTGAAGTGCATTTCCATGCTTCCCCTCCTGTGCATTCGCATCTGCCCCATTCTCTATTAGAAGCTTTGCAATTGCCTCATGACCCCAAAATAATGCTGCCTGAAGTACATTTCTTTGCTCTTCCCCTTGAGCATTCACATCTGCCCCATTCTCTATCAAAAGCTTTGCAGTTGCCTCATAACCGCAAGATGATGCTGCCTGAAGTGCATTCCCATAGCTTTCCTCCTTGTGCATTTACATATGCCCCATTCTCTATCAAAAGCTTTGCAATTACCATTTGACCTTTGTATGAGGCTGCCTGAAGTAGATTTCCATACTCTCCTCCCTGTACATTCACATCTGCCCCATTCTCTATCAAAAGCTTCACAATTGCCATATGACCTTTGTATGATGCTGCCTGAAGTGCATTTCCATAGTTTCCTCCTTGTGCATTCACATCTGCCCCATTCTCTATCAAAATTTTAGCAATGGTCTCATGACCTTCATATGATGCTGCTTGAAGTGCATTTCCATAGTGTCCTCCTTGTGCATTCACATCTGCTCCATTCTCTATCAAAAGCTTTGCAATTGCCTTATGACCTTTGTCTGATGCCACCTGCAGCACATGCACATAATTTCCCTCCATCAATGTATTGACATCTCCTCCACTTTTTAGCAGACTAAGTGTAAGTTTGGTCCGACCAGTTTTGCATGTGTAATAAAGAGGTGGCAAGTATTTAGAAGCATTCCATGGATCATAAATCCTAACCCAATTAACATAAGAAGGACTGTCAGCAGTCAGAAGCTTTGTCATTAATCCTGATAGAGATGATTCTTGAGATTTATCATCATTACTTGATTGTACATGGAATATCCAGTTTTTTGCTGCATACTCCATAAGAGGAAAATCTGCATAATATACTGATCCTGTTCTTTCAGTTTGCAGAAGGTAGACAAGACAGGTCTGCAATATTGTAAAGTGAGAGAGCTCTTGGCTGAGGCTAAAAGCTTTCACTTGCTCATTATGATGTTCTTTAACATGCTTAGACAAGAGATACTCCTTGATTGAGAAGTGTGCAAGCTTGATTTCAGCTGTTTTATGTTCAGTGTTGACTTCAATCTGGTGAAAATTTTAAACCTACATTCTGATTCAATAACAAAACTAGAGCACATCTGCAAAACATCTGAGATATCTTCAATTTTATTTTCAGATTCAAATTGTGGTCCATTCTCAGCCATATGATCAACAGTTACAGTTGCAGCAAGTTCCTCCAATGTCATTGGACGAATAGCAAAACACAACCATAGCAGAAATGTTTTTGTGTAGCCATAATCATTTTCATCAATCCCCAACAAGATCCAATCACATGTTTCATCCAAACCTTTAGGTAAGGTTTTCAGCTGTTTTCTGATTGCTGTCTTAGTGCAGCATTTTTTAAGCTCCATTAGCTGTAATGCAACCCATCAAAACCTGCATTTGAATTTAGCAAATATCCATATAGATACTGGGTAAAGAAACATACATTCCATCTGCTTGCTGTCTCAATGTCAACTGTATTTCATCCAGAATCTCTGGAGCCCATTTCTGCCAGTCAGACATAGTTTGAAGCTGATGGTGAAGATAGAGCTCAATGTCATGGTTTTCAGATGCTTTAGCCAGATCAACACAGTGGTAAGACTTGAATTTATCATTTATCTCTTTTTCTGGCCTGCTAGTAGTAATCAAGTGCAGCCTGACATTTTCATTCTTATGCAATATGATAGTCTGAACCCAGTCAAGCACCTTATCCCTTTCAGAGCGTTCATCAAGAGCATCCAGGATAATATAGGCAGAGTCAAAGCTACTAAGAATCTTTTGGAGGACATCATGAAGATCATCAAGAGATGGCTGCTGATAGCCTTTGCCACAGTGAAAATGCAAGTCTGTCAAGACTTTTGGTACACCATCTCCAGACTTAAGTGAGAATTGCCAAATGAGTGAATGAATCAGTTTGTCATGCAGCTGTAGTTCCTTTTGGGAGTCTCTTCCATCAAAAAAGAAATAAGCAGTTGCAAGAGATGATTGTGATTTGAGAAGATGATTAATGATGGCAGAGCTGGTGAAAAGTTGAATTAGCTTTATCTGAAGGTATTAAAATAGTTATAGGTATATACCTTAGAATAGTTTTACCACATCCAGCTTAACAATTGGTTAATTTGTAGTGCAAATGATATATCTGATGAATAGCTTACATTTGCCTTTGATCCAGAGAAAACCAGGCTCTTCCAGCCACTTAGAGAAGCTCATTCCATTGAGAAACCATACACAGGAGGCTGGTTGATTCTGCAGAATTGCAGATGCTGCATGGTAATTCCTGGAGCTGTCAGGAGGGGAAAGCCAAGTACGAATATCTTTATCTAAAACAATGAGATAGATCAAGCAAAATGATCAAACTGGCATGTAAGAGTGATTTGCATACCCAAGTCTACAGCTCCCAAACAATATGTTATTGAGGTCAATACAGTGCTGGATTTATTACACACCTTGATTATTGACATTTTGTATCCAAAGACCTATTACAATACAGCTGATAATCTTCAACATGAGACTGCTCAAATTAAACATACCATAGTTGTCACCAGTATTTACATTTTGAACTTCTTTATAGTTATTTATCACACCAACCTCAGTTTTTGTTGGATAGTCTGCATTGTGAGCTGGCATATGTTATAAACCATAAAAATTATTACCTGATGACTTTGGCCATGAAGGATCCACAATGGGAAGGTTGGATGATCCATCTATGCCAAGGCCATCAGTAACATTAGGAAGCAGGATTTCAAGAGAGCACAGACCAGACAAGATAGGAAAATGTTGACCAGCCTTATGTGATGGGCCTTTCGATGATAATTGATATTGGCTGCATAAGGAGAATGGTTAAAGAAATCACACCAGCAACGGCCATTTCTGCATCATCCACTGTGCTAAATGCTAGAGGTATCGCATTGAATGGAACAGTGGTTGGGGTGTCAGTATTGGTAGTACCAATGTTTGCAGATTGGTACTTCGGCATGCGAGCATAATGATCAGCCGATGCCAACCCCCTGTTGATAGGAAGGTTGGATGGATAGGTGGTCGAGGTGGGTGGATAAACACTTGGCGCAACTATGTAACACTTGTTAGCCACTGTAAACAAAATTTGGGGTGAACGCAGACTAGTATTTCGTGATCGATCTCCAGTCTCTTCGGTGCGATGTTCGACTTGATCATAGCCAATGGTGGCAGCAGGGTCGTCAGTTATCTCACTAGCGACAACCGGTCCTGCATTTACCGCGCGGTTGGCTGAAGATGGAGTCCTCAAGATGGGCGGGGCAGAGCGGTTAGCAGTGGCGCTACTGAGATTCGCTGATTGAGGTTTCAGTGACCACAATCTTGCTACAACCTTCTTAAAGCTTGCGCACCTCAACCCCTCCCCGGACACGTCACGTGACATTATCATATCTTATATTCCAAGATCAACATTCAACTTCACACATTTTCTATGTTTCTTTACATATTTGATATATATATTGAGGGGAGAAAATAAACAGAACACAGCCTATTTATTGGACATATGAAAAAAATGGCTTCATGGTTATCCTGATTTGGCTCGAACTTTCATAAATAATGGCAGCAAACTTACCAGAAACTAACCCACTTGGCATTGAAAAAATGACTGTCGGAACGCACCATAATCCAGGTTACAGACTTTTTGAGCCATAAAACCAAATGCAAAAAATAATCTTAATACGGGAGTCAAACCACACACTTTGAGCAATTGCTGTTCCCACGATACAGAGCTCGTCCACCTAGGCCATAAGGACATGCATACATATTTGAGCTAATAGCAATATAATGCCTAAGATCATGAATGTAGCTGTAGTATATTCTCTCTCTAGATGACTATGTGTACACAAAAAAAAAGAAAATTCTGCGAAAATTACATTTTTATTTATTGGAATACTGTAATATTATGCCAACCATGATCATATCGTGGTCTGAGCGAGACGGAGTACTAAAAAGATGGCGTTCAAGGTTCGAAGTGGTAAGTCACGTGACATGTCTGGGGAGGGGTTGAGGTGCGCAAGCTCCTTCTTAAGACCGCAAAGAGGCTCGAGTAAACAATCACTGGTTTGGTCAGACATCGTAGACGACTAGATGGAAGTTGAGAAGAAAGATGTGGACATGGCAAAAGCGTGTCGTTGGTGGGCGCTATGTAATATCGTGACCACTCACATGTACTCACATTTGACCACCTTGTTCCTGGAAAGCTTTGACTTCCATTCTAAAACAGATAGCAAGAATCTCATATTCATTCTCTAGGTGGAATTCGGTAATATCTCCCTTCTTTCTCCATAGCAGCAATTCAGGAATAGGATATGCCTCCGTTAAAATTAAATCACCATGAGTTTTTCTGATCTGATATAAGGCTGAAAGGATTTGACGATAATAATCCCTTTTGACGTTGTAGGCGTAACCAGTTGTTGTAGCAGCACAACTACAATTGATAAGGAGGTTGTCTAGAATGGAGGATTCTTTCAGAAAGACGTCCTTAAGAAGTCACCTAGAAAAGTGGTCAGAAGCGAGTTCTGTTAGCCGTTGTTTAAAAGCCTTACTATCTAACCCTAAGGCGTTAGCTCTGCAGGTCATAAGGTCTTGATTGTCACAAAAGGTATGAGAAGAATAAAAAATGGTGTTGTCCACCATAGCGTTTTCTGGCTCAGTGAGAACATCATTCTCATCGACTGGTCCTATAAACGTTTCTAACATTTTAAAGTCAAAAGTAGAGTCGTTTCGGTCAGACAAATTTGAATGCTGGTCTTCAGGAGTGTTAACTATATTAGCTTGGTTAGTAGGGGGTAGGCCGAGGGCACCTTAATTTGTAATGCGAATATATATCCAAAATCCATGTTCCGCCACACCCTTGGCAGGAGGTGTGCTCTCCGAGCACCTGCCTACTGGGTGTTAATCCCAATGGGGTGTTAATGTTTCCCAGGTTTCCAAAATGGGTGTTAAATACATTACAGTGATTTCAGGCATTTTGCCTACCAAATTTTACTGACCACATATGTGGAGGTAAACATAAATACTTCTATTTTTTTTCTGGGCCTTTAGATCATCGGCAGAGCAGAAGGGTGCTGGTAGAATGGGATTTCGTTCCAATATCTGCATTCCTCAACACTACCACCACAGCTCCGCATGGAATTCTCTGTCATAGTCTGTATTTATCTGCAAATTTCCACTGAAAGCTTGTATTTCTGAAAGATTTATCCATTCAATATTCCTGCTGCATTCCATGAAAGTCTGTGAATATCGGAATTTAAGAAACTCTATTATCTGTGTCTATCTGTGTTTATCTGCATCTGTCTGTTACCCAAACCCACCTCTTTCTATTCCCCTCCCATACTCGTGACATCACTGGATGAGTGTCAAAACCTGTGAAGTGCTGTGAGCCTGAATTCCTGTGATAAGATTGGACTCACCAAGGTTGCTAGGAAACAGTTGACAAAATCTTCACAGCTGCTTTTAGCTCCTTGCTTCTGGCTTCATACATCTAAATTTCCTGATGTATTGGTCCTATGTAATCTACATATGTACCTGACATTTTTTTGAATCAATTTTGCAAAGGCGATGTGGAATTCGTCAAGAGTTGTGTCAGGGTACTCTTTCACATAATCTTGCATATACAGGTTACTGCAGATGTATGTTGGCAACAGGTAAGATCATTATTGACTCAGATCACGTACTGTGCTGTTGTAAGGGTATCTGATGGAACAAGGGGCCTCCCTTTCTTAGCGATTGGTGCCACATGGCTGGTTTGAGGTAGGGAGGGTAGGGTGGTGGTCTCGGGAACTTCAATAACAGCCTTCGGCACCACCAGATTGGTGCTTGAAATGATATTGAAGTTAGCACAATCAGTCAAAGAAAAAAAGGTCTTCACACAGTGGGTTCATCTAATGGATAATGATAAGGGATATCTTCAATCATGGGTAACATTGTACATACCTTTTTCTGGCACATTGGACACGCCGCTGGTTGCATGGTGCCTGGATGTTATAGTATTAGTACAGTACTTATATAGTTACCTCGCCGTATTGTATCTACATGTATACAAAGGAGAAAAGTGCGAAGTGTGTCTGCAGGCTACTGCAGACATGAAGCTTAGCTAAAAACCTGTTTATTTAAGAACTGTTTGTCTGTTTGGCTAGAGCATGTTGTTTGTTTAACTGAGATGCTCATCCAAACAAACAAAACCTTGGAAGTATGTTACTCGGGGAACCAGTAACTTCAATCATGATGCATCACCCTCATCGCAGCTTACGAGTATCTGAAGGCATAGCCATGACTCGTTGATGGTCAATGACCGAGGCCAAAGGAAAGGAAGTCCGGTCCAAGTGACCGAAGTATGCAACGTGAGTCATAAGGAACTTATGGAATAAGGTAGAATAAAGAAGAAGTCTCTAGTAGTTACTGTAGAAAGAGTATATAATAAGGATAACAGAATGTAGTAGATACTCTTCTCAAATCCATTGATTTAACCAACACAATTGACATGTGTGCTCAAATTCCCAATATATTTGTGCAGGTTGTACAAATGATCATTACTTACTAATCAAATAGGATATTCTAATAGTAACATATATTCAAAACACATTCAGGTGTTCTGAACAGTAAATTGAATAAGGAAGATTCTACGTGCATGAATGCAAAGTTACCAATCAATTACAAATGCAACACTTGTTAGTAACTATTACTAATCTACTCTCCAAATTATGTTAACGGACTTCAACATTGGTGGACACACTGGGAAATCGATTTAGGTAGCTATCAGATTTACTAAAAACATGTCTGAACCATCTGACAATGTTGCACTTGCACCCCCCCCCAAAAAAGGAAACTTCTGACTTCCTATGTCAAAAACATAACTCAATTCAGTATGTAGTATGTTACATTTTTGGAATTTCTAGGTACAACAACACTTCACCCCCATATCCATACAAGTTGGACACATCTAAAACTTCAATGAACGGCTAACCTTTGCATGAAACTAAAAGTGATCAGCAAAACAAACTGATATTGGTACCCATAGAGTCTCACAACCCTCTCCTTTACATTCAACCTCCCTCTCTCTCAACCAAACTGACTTTCTCCCCACAGCCATGACATCCTCATTCCAATTGTGGTCGTTTTTGACCACGTGTATGTGTGCACCGGGCAGGACCGCATGGGATATTCTTTCAACACCAACCCTGAGCCTTGTGAGTGACAGCAAGGGGACAAGGCTCCCTCTGGGTTGCACTTTGGGGCATGGTTGTGCTCTTGAATCCATTTGTCGAGTTGGATGGCACCTGCACAGCAATGAAGGAGCGGGGCGTGCTTGTTGTTGGCAGATTTTGAGGGATTAAAAAGGTTTGTTGATTTTTTTGGGCTCTCAGTCACAATTTCGGGCAGTAAATACGTAAATTAGGTGTACCACACATCTGAACTTTCCAACTTTTTTGTGAGCACTATTTGGCTTATTGGAAGGACTTTATTAAAGTAGGTCACATAAAAAATTCTGACCCCCAGGCTGAGCCCCCCCCTCCCCAACCCTATATCTGGGATCCACATTCCACCACCCCCTTGCCTCCTGCAGGCTTTTCTCCCTGTGCTATGTGCCGCAGGCCAGAAAAATATTTGAATAGCTCACTTTATGTGTAGTTAACTTTAGGATACACTAATTTGAACCCAGAATGCATTTTTGAACCATTGGAAAGGAAAATTGTGCTTTTTTGAGCATATAAACTGAGTTCTACTCAATGCAATTGATCCTCAAAGCATGTGTTATTGCTAATAAAATAAGGGTTTTGTAGTCTAAAAAAGCAGACACTACAAACTTCTCTAGTAAAAGGTGGATCCTACAAATTTTTGTGCTCTCAAAAAGAACATACT
This sequence comes from Laccaria bicolor S238N-H82, assembly GCF_000143565.1. NCBI lineage: Eukaryota > Fungi > Basidiomycota > Agaricomycetes > Agaricales > Hydnangiaceae > Laccaria > Laccaria bicolor. The sequence continues at coordinate 2,608,477 of NW_001889872.1, read as the reverse complement.
ACAAGCTTCTCGGTCCATATAAAAATTAGCACTGGCAGTGAGCATGTCCATTACAATTCTAAACTCATTTTTGGCTGCTTTTTCAGATTCACATCTGCCCCATTTTCTATCAAAAGATTCACAATTGCCTCTTGACCTTGATATGATGCTGCTTGAAGTACAGCTCCATAGTATCCTCCTTGTGCATTCAAGTCTGCCCCATTCTCTATCAAAAGCTTTGCAATTGCCTCTTGACCTTTATATAATGATGCCTCAAGTGCATTTTTATATGGTCCTCCTTGTGCATTCACATCTGCCCCATTCTCTATCAAAAGCTTTGCCATTGCCTCTTGACCTCTGTATGATGCTGCCTGAAGTGCATTTCCAAAGTATCCTCCTTGTGTATTCACATCTGCCCCATTATTTATCAAAAGCTTTGCAATTGCCTCCTGACCATTCCATAATGATGCCTCAAGTGCATTTCCATAGCATCCTCCTTGTGCATTCACATCTGCTCCACCCTCTATCAAAAGCTTTGCAATTGCCTCTTGACCTTTGTATGATGCTGCCTGAAGTGCATTCCCAAAGTATCCTCCTTGTGTATTCACATCTGCCCCATTATTTATCAAAAGCTTTGCAATTGCCTCCTGACCATTCCATAATGATGCCTCAAGTGCATTTCCACAGCATCCTCCTTGTGCATTCACATCTGCTCCACCCTCTATCAAAAGCTTTGCAATTGCCTCTTGACCTTTGTATGATGCTGTCTGAAGTGCATTTCCATAGAGTCCTCTTTGTGTATTCACATCTGCCCCATTATTTATCAAAAGCTTTGCAATTGCCTCCTGACCAATACATAATGCTGCCTCAAGTGCATTTCCACAGCATCCTCCTTGTGCATTCACATCTGCCCCACCCTCTATCAAAAGCTTTGCAATTGCCTCATGACCTTTGTATGATGCTGTCTGAAGTGCATTTTCAAAGAGTCCTCCTTGTGCATTCACATCTGCCCCCATCCCTATCAAAAGCTTTGCAATTGCCACATGACCTTTATATAATGCTGTTTGAAGTGCATTTCCATACTCTCCTCCGTGTGCATTCACATCTGCCCCATTCTCTAACAAAAGCTTTGCCAGTGTCTCATAACCAAAAAATGTTGCTGCCAGAAGTGCATTTCCATAGTATCCCCCTTGTGTATTCACATCTGCCCCCCCCTCTATCAAAAGCTTTGCAATTGCCACATGACCTTTGTATGATGCTGCCTGAAGTGCATTTCCATAGAGTCCTCCTTGTGCATTCACATCTGCCCCCCTCCCTATCAAAAGCTTTGCAATTGCCACATGACCTTTATATAATGCTGTTTGAAGTGCATTTCCATACTCTCCTCCGTGTGCATTCACATCTGCCCCATTCTCTAACAAAAGCTTTGCCAGTGTCTCATAACCAAAAAATGTTGCTGCCAGAAGTGCATTTCCATAGTATCCCCCTTGTGCATTCACATCTGCCCCCCCCTCTAACAAAAGCTTTGCCATTGCCTCATAACCAAAAAATGATGCTGTCTGAAGTGCATTTCCATAGAGTCCCCCTTGTGCATTCACATCTGCCCCCTTCTCTATCAAAAGCTTTGCCATTGCCTCATAACCAATGTATGATGCTGCCTGAAGTGCATTTCCATAGTATCCCCCTTGTGCATTCACATCTGCCCCATTCTCTAACAAAAGCTTTGCCATTGTCTCATAACCAAAAAATGATGCTGCCAGAAGTGCATTTCCATAGTATCCCCCTTGTGCATTCACATCTGCCCCCCCCTCTATCAAAAGCTTTGCCAGTGTCTCATAACCAAAAAATGTTGCTGCCAGAAGTGCATTTCCATAGTATCCCCCTTGTGTATTCACATCTGCCCCCCCCTCTATCAAAAGCTTTGCAATTGCCACATGACCTTTGTATGATGCTGTCTGAAGTGCATTTCCATAGAGTCCTCCTTGTGCATTCACATCTGCCCCATTCTCTAACAAAAGCTTTGCCAGTGTCTCATAACCAAAAAATGTTGCTGCCAGAAGTGCATTTCCATAGTATCCCCCTTGTGCATTCACATCTGCCCCATTCTCTAACAAAAGCTTTGCCAGTGTCTCATAACCAAAAAATGTTGCTGCCAGAAGTGCATTTCCATAGTATCCCCCTTGTGTATTCACATCTGCCCCATTCTCTAACAAAAGCTTTGCCAGTGCCACATGACCTAAAAATGATGCTGCCAGAAGTGCATTTCCATAGAGTCCCCCTTGTGTATTCACATCTGCCCCCCCCTCTATCAAAAGCTTTGCAATTGCCACATGACCTTTGTATGATGCTGTCTGAAGTGCATTTCCATAGAGTCCTCCTTGTGCATTCACATCTGCCCCATTCTCTAACAAAAGCTTTGCCAGTGTCTCATAACCAAAAAATGTTGCTGCCAGAAGTGCATTTCCATAGTATCCCGACAGAAGCTTTATCATTAATTCTAACAGAGATGATTCTTGAGATTCATCATCATTACTAGATTGCACATGGAATATCCAGTTTTTTGCTGCATAATTCATCAGAGGAAAATCTGCATAATTTTTTCCCTTTGTTGTTTTAAATTGCAGAAGGTAGGCAAGACAAGTCTGAGATATCATAGAGTGAGAGAGCTCTTGGCTCAAGCTGAAAGCTTTTATTTTCTTGTTGTGATGTTCTTCAACATACTTAGACAAGAGATATTCCTTGATAGAGAAGTGTGCAAGCTTAATTGTATCTGTTTTATGTTTAGTCTTTACTTCAATCCAGTGAAATATCAAAACATACATCCTGATTCAACAAAACTGGAGCACATCTTCAAAACATCTGAGATATCTTGAAGTTCATTTTCACATTCAAATTGTGGTCCATTTTCAGCTGCAAGATCAACAGTTACAGTTGCAGCAAGTTCTTTCAATGTCATTGGACGAACAGCAAAACATAACCATAGCAGAAATGTTTTAGTGTAGCCACAGTCTCTTTTATCAATCCCCAGCAAGATTCGGTCATATGTCTCATCCAAGCCTTCAGGTAGATTGTTTAGCTGTTCTCTGATTGCTTTCCGAGTTCGACATTTCTTAAGGTCCATTAGCTGCAATGCAACCCATCGAAACCTAAATTTGAAGTTAGCAATTATCCTGTCATTTAACTAGTAATTCAAAAACATACATTCCATCTGCTTGGTTTATTAATGTTGACTTTACTTCATACTGAATCTCTTGACCCCACTTATGCCAGTCAGAGTCATTCTGAAGCTGATAGTCAAGATAGGCCACAATATTATGGTCCCCAGATGCCTCAACCAGATCAATACAGGGATAAAACTCAAATTTGTCATTAATCTCTTTCTCTGGCCTGCTAGTAGTGATCAAGTGCAGCCTAAGATTTTCATTCTTATCCAAGATAACAGTCTGAACCCAGTCAAGCACCTTATATCTTTCAGAGCATTCATCAAGAGCATCCAGAATAATATATGCAGAGTTGAAGCCACCAAGAATTCTTTGGAGGACATTATGAAGATCATCAAGAGATGGTTGCTGATAGCCATTGCCACAGTGAGAAAACAAGTCTGCCAAAACCTTTGGTACACCATTCCCACATTTCAGTGAGAATTGCCAAATAAGTGATCGAATCAGTTTATCATGCAGCTGTAATTCCTTTTGAGAATCTCTGCCATCAAAAAAGAAATAAGCAGTTGCAAGAGATGATTGTGTTTTGGAAAGATGATCAATGATGGAAGAGCTGATTGAACTGTTTAGCTTGCTCCTGACACAATAAAGTAGTAAATAATTTACCTTAGAATGGTTTTACCACATCCAGCTTGACAATTGGTAAATTCAGAGCCCAAACCTGTATTCATAAACAGATAGCTTACATTTTCCTTTAATCCAGAGAAAGCCGGCCTCTGCCAGCCACACAGAAAAGCTCTTCCCTTCAAGAAACCATGAGCAAGAGTCTGGCTGACTCTTTAAAATGGTATGTGCTGCATGGTAATTGCTAGAACTGTCAGGTGGGGAAAGCCATGCACAAATCTTGCTGACTGAAGTAATCAGAGAGGTTAGTTCAAGTGATACAACTATAATTGGCATATATATATACCAAGTTGTTCATCCTCAATTGTTTTTAGAGTAATTTGAATACCCAAATCCACAACTATCAAACAAAATATTTATTGACATCAACAGCATATCGTGATTATTACACACCTTCATTGTTGACTTGTTGAATGATAACACCTGTTGAAATGCAGGTGAACATCTTAAACATGAGCTTGTCTAAATTATCATACCTTGGTTGTGGCCAGTATTTACATTCTGAACCCTCTCAAAATTATTCATAACACCAACTTCAGGGTTAGTTGAATGACCTGCATGGTGAGCTTGCATCTGATATAGACCATAATAATTTATTGTAGAAATTACCTGCTGGATCTGCAATGGGAAGGTTGGATAGAGGTGCGGTCAAGATACATGGGCCGGATTTTAGATGACCTATGTCAGAGCTGTCAGTAACTTGGAAAAGCAGAATTCAATTAGAACAGACCAGTCAAGACAGGGAAAGGCTGTTGCAATGCCTGAGTCACATGTGAATGTCCAGCCCGGTCACCTACAATGGATGAAAGTCAACATTGACTCGATGCGCAAAGGAGTTGTCAGCTATCTCACCAGTGACAGCCATTCCTCCATCAGCCGCACGGAATGGAGTCGTCATGAAGGGCGGCGCAGAACTGGAGCCGGCTGCACCAGTAGCGTCGTTCACGGATTGAGGTATCGGCGAGCGCAATCTTGGTTTCTTGTGACTAGATAGCCAGTCCAATGAAGATTCTTTCCGTTTGTTCGACATCGTAAACGAGATGGAAGTTGAGAAGGAAGATGAGGCGCTCGTGGTTGCGGTGTTACTTCAACCAATGTGTCTCCATCCACAACAAGGGCAAACTCCATGGCGTAATCCCAACGAACATCCAAACGCGATTCGCCCAATGCCTGCACTTTCTCCCCCCGCACTCTATCAACTAAAATTCTAAGCCAAAAGTCCACCATGAAGCCACACTCTATCAACTAAAATTCTAAGCCAGAAGTCCACCATGAAGCCATCGTTCATGTCCCGCAGACCTACTAGGGCCCTCGCCTCGACCAAACCTTGGAACCCGCGCAATAGATAGTCGTGAAATCAGCGACGATGCGGAGCGCGCTCTTTAGGCAGGTAGGAAGGGTGCTGATTGCGGTGGAGCGCGAGAATGTACGTTGTTCTTTCGCGTTTTTGTTTTCGGCACTCTGATTGTGAAATGGTGTTCTCAAAGCCCCTCGATATCATCGGCATCCACGGCGAAGTTACTTGTTCGGACGTTTACTTGACCTCGACTCTGTTTGCTTCTCGACTTGAAGCCACGACCATTGCCCGATAGAATCCTTCGGACCTTGGGTGCGTTTTCCCATGCAATTGTTCAAATCGTTCCCTAACACTTCTTTGTTCACATTTCAGGATGCAAGTA
>NW_001889872.1:2596716-2602924 GCF_000143565.1 Laccaria bicolor S238N-H82 | reverse complement strand
TCTCTTTTATCATCCCCAGCAAGATTCGATCATATGTTTCATCCAAACCATCAGGTAGATTGTTTAGCTGTTCTCTGATTGCCTTCTGAGTTCGGCATTTCTTAAGCTCCATTAGCTGCAATGCAACCCATCGAAACCTGCATTTGAATTTAGAAAATATCCTGTCATTCAGGTACTGGGTAAAAAACATACATTCCATCTGCTTTCTTTATCAATGTTGACCTTATTTCATGCCGAATCTTTTGATCCCACTTCTGCCAGTCAGAGTCATTCTGAAGCTGATGGTCAACATAGGCAACAATATTATAGTTTCCAGATGCTTCAACCAGATCAACACAGTGGTAATGACTAAATTTATCATGAATATCTTTTTCTGGTCTGCTAGTAGTGACCAAGTGCAGCCTGAGATTTCCATTCTTATGCAAGATAACAGTCTGAACCCAGTCAAGCACCCTATCTCTTTCAGAGCATTCATCAAGAGCATCCAGAATAATATATGCAGAGTTGAAGCCACCAAGAATCTTTTGGAGAACATCATGAAGATCATCAAGAGATGGTTGCTGATAACCATTGCCACAGTGAGAATATAAGTCTGCCAAAACCTTTGGTACACCATTCCCACATTTCAGTGAGAATTGCCAAATAAGTGATCGAATCAGTTTATCATGCAGCTGTAATTCCTTTTGAGAATCTCTGCCATCAAAAAAGAAATAAGCAGTTGCAAGAGATGATTGTGTTTTGGAAAGATGATTAATGATGGAAGAGCTAATGAAACATCATCTCTTGAAACAACAAAGCAGACAAAATATTTACCTTAGAATGGTTTTACCACATCCAGCTTGACAATTGGTAAATTCAGAACCTAAAACTGTATTCATAAACAGATAACTTACATTTTCCTTTAATCCAGAGAAAGCCAGCCTCTGCCAGCCACTTTGAAAAGCTCCTGCCTTGGAGAAACATGAGCAGGAGTCTGGCTGACTCTTTAAAATCATATATGCTGCATGGTAATTGCTAGAACTGTCAGGTGGGGGAAGCCATGCACGAATATCTTTTGACTGAAGTATGAGATAGGTTAGTTAAAGTGATACAACTAAAATTGGTATATGTATATATACCAAGTTGTTCATTCTCAATTGTTTTTAATGAGATTTGAATACCCAAATCCACAACTATTGAACAAGATATTAATTGACATCAACAGCATATTGTGGTTATTACACACCTTCATTGATGACTTGTTGAATGATAACACCTGTTGAAATGCAGGTGAACATCTTAAACGTGAGCTTGTCTATATTATCATACCTTGGTTGAGGCCAGTATTTACATTATGAATCCTCTCAAAATTATTCATAACACCAACTTCAGGGTTAGTTGAATGACCTGCATGGTGAGCTTGCAATTGATATAGACCATAATAATTTATTGTAGAAATTACCTGCTGGATCTGCAATGGGAAGGTTGGATAGAGGTGCGGTCGAGATACATGGGCCGGATTTTAGATGACCTATGTCAGAGCTGTCAGTAACTTGGAAAAGCAGAATTCAATTAGAACAGACCAGTCAAGACAGGGAAAGGCTGTTGCAATGCCTGAGTCACATGTGAATGTCCAGCCCGGTCACCTACAATGGATGAAAGTCAACATTGACTCGATGCGCAAAGGAGTTGTCAGCTATCTCACCAGTGACAGCCATTCCTCCATCAGCCGCACGGAATGGAGTCGTCATGAAGGGCGGCGCAGAACTGGAGCCGGCTGCACCAGTAGCGTCGTTCACGGATTGAGGTATCGGCGAGCGCAATCTTGGTTTCTTGTGACTAGATAGCCAGTCCAATGAAGATTCTTTCCGTTTGTTCGACATCGTAAACGAGATGGAAGTTGAGAAGGAAGATGAGGCGCTCGTGGTTGCGGTGTTACTTCAACCAATGTGTCTCCATCCACAACAAGGGCAAACTCCATGGCGTAATCCCAACGAACATCCAAACGCGATTCGCCCAATGCCTGCACTTTCTCCCCCCGCACTCTATCAACTAAAATTCTAAGCCAAAAGTCCACCATGAAGCCACACTCTATCAACTAAAATTCTAAGCCAGAAGTCCACCATGAAGCCATCGTTCATGTCCCACAGACCTAGGCCCTCGCCTCGACCAAACCTTGGAATCCGCGCGATTGAATCAGCGACGATGCGGAACGCGCTCTCCAGGCAGGTAGGAAGGGTGCTTATTGCGGTGAGAATGTACGTTATTCTTTTGCGCGTTTGTTGTCTTCGGCACTCTGATTGTAAAATGGTGTTCTCAAAGCCCCTCGATGTCACCGCCATCCACGGCGAAGTTACTTACTCGGACGTTCCCTTGACCTCGACCTCCACGTTCATTTTGTCTCTCGACTCAAAACCACGACCTTTGCCGTATAGAGTCCCTCGGACCTTGGGTGCTTTTTCCCATGCAATTGTTTGAATCGTTCTCTAAGACTTATCATTCAGATTTCAGGGTGCAAGTACTTCCTTATGAGTACTTCTACACCTCGATGGGCTTCCATTCCTTTGGTTGCGTGTCTACGTGTTTTGCGTTCTATAAAGGCACTTTCAAGGTGGACTTCCTCGCAAGAGTCGAGGATCGTGGTCGAAAAAGCACGAGCAAGAGTGCAAAGCCACCTCCTTTCGAACACCCAAGCTTTCCCTGTTTCCAGTATTTAGTAGGTATGTATCATTTGGGGTGACGTTGTATCCTCTTCTCAACATCTATGACTGTAGTGGTGGAAGACGCCACTTACTTTTGATAAACGACTGGTTTGCAACCACCGTGAAACCTATTTGGGGCTGGCGCTCTCGGCAGGAAACCAGGGATGATGGGTGGACGTGCTCGTTCTCGAAGTTATTGGTCGGTTCGATTCTTTATAGTCTATCCTGCTCGCATTTCAGGCTAACACGGCGTGCAGCTGCCCCGCTACTCAATCGACTTCGAAGCAACGCCCGATACGCCGGTTGAAGCTTTTCAAGAGCTAAAACAAACCTCTAGCCCAAGTTCGGTGTCGAGTTGCTGCATGGATATCAAGCATGTTCAGTGGTTAGCCTGACCTTTGCTGTCATTCCCCTTGGAGCGCAGGACTTCAGTGAATCGGAGTTTATGAAGCCTTAACGTTCGTTATCAACTCCGATTTGATCTAATATGACGACGCTGGTTTAGGATGCAAGGACCTGAGGACTCCTGCAAAGCTCGAGATGTTCATATTCCCTTCGTTGCACGATTTCAAGTCCGAGCCACGCCTTCTCCCAAGATGAACTCCCATCCCATCCGCTAGACTTCAAGAATTCAAGAATCGGGACCAAATGATGCTTTGAAAGGCACCAGCGCCCATAGAGGACGTCAAGGGGTTGAGAAGCGTACGGAGAAGATAGGGTGGATGGGGGACGACAAAGTCCGGACAGTCCTGCAAAGCCAAACGTGCATCAGGCAATGGCGAGTTTGGTGCCGCCACGATGTCCGTAAGCTTGGAGGACGCAAGCCCAAGGTCGCTGATCCAGCTCGCAAACCTCGCGCCCCAGCTAAGGACGCCCAAAACGACTCTGGTGAAGACCTCGAAGCCCCGCCTTTCGACCTACCTCGCCAGGCGCTGATGGATGTTGAAGCTCCAGCACCTCCACGTCGCCTCGGGAAGAGCAAGGGGGAAAGTCGTTGTTTCAGCAGCACCCTATGCTATTTCAGCGACGATGCCTGAAGAACTCTCTGGTCGCAACTTGCGTTTCGTCGTTTACAAAGTGGCGCTTGTCGATTTCGGATTGAGTTGTGCAGGACGGCGACAGGTGATTTTACTTTTTCCTTAAGGTAAGCCCAGTCTCGCTCTCGAATTCTTGCCTCATCAGATTCCTTTTTACAGTCACTCTCTTCCATCGTAGCTTAAACGGATCGATACCATCGACGATTTGCTGGTTGTTTTTGAGTATCGTGCAACATACCAAGTCCCTACGCCTACCTCAATTCTGCAAGATATCCAGAGTGTCGTATTGAGATCCACTTCCGCTAAATTCTTGATCCAGTGAGCCTCACACAACTCAAACATGCGCGTAAAAAGCTCATCATCTCCTTGATAGCCCGGTCCAGACGTATTCAAACCTATACTTGCCTCCAAACTCGTCATTTCACGTCAAGCGTGCACGAGCAAACAAAGCGGGTAATCGATTGACGGACGAAGAAGCACATATATACTACGAGGTTCAAACGTCCACAAACGATTCCTCATTTCTCAGGTTTGCCCTCACTCATAACCTCCCGCCTTTGTGTTCGTCTCACGCGTTCTTGACAGGGTAAAATCGAATTAAACACATAAATGAAATCCGAAACGCCAACAGGGCGGCCTGAGTACCGTGAAGACATTGTTGGCATCTCAAAATGCAAAGAGCTTGTCGATGGACGAAACCCTTGTCGGGATGGAGTACTCGTAGGAGGAAACTTTGCGAGTACTGTTTAGACTTCGGCAGCGGCCTCTGTGGCGGCAGAGGTTCATGGGAAGGGGAAGAAATAGAAGCTTGCGAAAGGACACGCGGGAGGAGGGGGAAAACGTATTTCTCTAAAAAGATTATCGTTGAATGTTGATCTATGTACGCCTGTGCTTGTAGATGCGTAAACAAGTTTTTGTGACATTACAAGTACGCAATTGTTAGCTTGACGGTTTAGAAGTGAGCATGAAGTGGAACTAGTGAGTGCTAGATCGTGTGTAGGCCGTCTCTAACTGAACGAGTGACTTTTGTGATCGCGCATTTACTCACTCACCATGACGTGACGACTCATGTCAGCGTACGTTCCTTGAGCCTGTCTCTTCTAGTAATAAAAACTGACGGTAGAATAAGGATTATAGCCGTCCAGGGCGCGTAGATCTCATCCGAGTTCTCACCACACCCCCCACCAACCCCCCACCGCACTCGCATGATCAATTTTCAAATTTTAAAGCCACAGCCCACCATGAAGAGAATCAATGCGATTCACTCCCCTCATTAAATCAATAGCCTACCAAGTTCTACGCGCACCAACGTACCTCCACCACCCATCCCGAGGGTGGCATCGCACTTCAAAGCTTCATGCATTATGGTTGAAGGGGGAGAGTTACTGACCAATCCATGAAGCCGTCGAAACTCCAGTGTCAAGTCGGCCCCGCCAGATGATCGAAGCTTATGCGTGGAGGTGTTGGCAGCAGAATATGGAGAAGAGGAACTAAAGCCAACTCGAATAGGGCACGAGAGTGCATGTTACGCGTGAGGGTATCCCTCTCTCGCAAAGAGCTTTTATCCTCGGGAAGAATACCCTCATCCCTTTCCCCCAAGCACAAGCCGACTACCCTCTTGTTCAACCAGACGACTATCACCTCCTCCCACACCGTCCACAACGTAGAGACGCAACCGTAACATCTATCGACCCACTCGATCTCGCAGAGTACGCACGTACCCCTCGCAGACGACAAACGGAGAACCGTACCCACCGCTTAAACGCCTGTCATATCCTTCCCCATCATCCTTTCCATCTCTCAAGCACGCATCACATCTACTTTGGCCAAGCCTAAGTCGACCACTAAGCCTCGTCTTACGGCCTACGCTCATGTCGACGGCTACGCATTCAACGGGAACGTGGAATCCACCTAGTAGGCAAAGACCCACGTCACTGCCGCCGACTCGTAACGCTAGCGCGGTTAATATCACAGACCATCATCCAGAGATCGACATCTCACAGTTTCCTGCTTAGTCTCGGAGCTGGTACCGTCCCCCACCCAGCAACAACACCACATCGACGATCGAGACATCTGCACACCCATCCCTCCATCCCACCTTCACAACTCAACACGTACCGATCTTCGACCCAACTTACCACCTCTCCTGGGACCTACCTCCCCACTCCACCTCCTCGCACCACCAACCTCCTCTCGCGAATTCGTACCATGGGGCTCCAACCCACCCGAATACAACGCCACACCACTTAACCCCCTACTAAAAGAAGAGCGCCTTCGCATGCTCGAGCGCGAATTTGGCACACACAAAGCGCGATCAAGCAATTTCTTGGAGGAGCGCGGGAAACAACTTATTGGACGCGAAAGGCAACCTCGTAACGCAAGGCCCAGAAAAACGGTTTGCGGTGCAAATCATTTTGGCGGGGACGGCAGCGATTCTGAGCATACACGCTGCCATCGCCATTAAACAACCTCATTCAGGGGATCCATCTT
>NW_001889872.1:2577408-2596666 GCF_000143565.1 Laccaria bicolor S238N-H82 | reverse complement strand
GGTATCCGTCCCTATGATCGCATATCTATCCGGTTTGCCTCAGATGAACGCACTTTCACGATGGGCATTCATTCACCGCCTTTCAAGAGTCAAGAATCGTGGTTGGAGAAGCACGAACACGAACGCCCCCGCGGCAAAGCCACCTTCTTTTAAAACATCCGAACTTTCGCTATTTCCAGTATTTCAACTGATGGTATGTGTCATTCGAAGTGATGTCATATTATCTTGATATTCTATAACCGTAGCAGAAGACACCACGGATGCGAGAACAACTTGTTACTTTGTGACCATCGTGAAACCTCTGTTTGACCGCTCTCGGCAGGAAACCAGGGATGATGGGTGGACGTGCTCATTCTCGAACAGCTTGGTAGGTTCGATTCTTTATAATCTATTCTGCTCGCATTACAGACTGACACCGCGTGCAGCTGCGCCGCGACTTAATCGACTTGGAGGTTTCTGAAGGCAACGCCCGATACGCCAATTCAAGATTTTCAAGAGCTTAAACAAACCTCTAGCCCAAATTCGGTGTCTAGCAGATCCATGGATATCAAGCATGTTCAGCGGTTACCCTGACCTGCACCTTCGATCCCCTTGGAGCGCAGAACATCATCTAATCGGAGTCTGTGGAGCCTCAATGATCGTTATATATGACGACGCTTCTTCTACGTGGTTTAAGATGCCTGCAAAGCTCGGAATGTTTATCTTCCTTTCACTGCACGTTCTCGAGTCGGAACGACACGATACCTTCTTCCTGTGAAGCCTCGACGTTCGTTATCAACTCCGAATTGATTCTAATATGACGACGCTTATTCTACGTGGATTAGCATGCAAGGACCTGAGGACTCCTGCAAAGCTCGACATGTTCATACCCCCTTCATTGCACGTTCTCAAGTCCGAGCCACGCCTTCTCCCAAGACGAACTCCCATCACATCCGCTAGACTTCAAGAAATCAACATTCAGGAGCAAATGATGGTTCGAAAGGCACCAGCGCCCAGAGAGGACGTCTAGGGGTTGAGAAGCGAATGGAGAAGATAGGGTGGATGGGGATGACGACAAAGTCCGGGAAGTCCTGTAAAGCCAAACGTGTATCAGGTAACGGCGACTTTGGTGCCGCCACTACTCTCCATCCGACAACGACGGCGACGATGTCCGTAAGCTTAAAGGACGCAAGCCCAAGGTCGCTGATACATCTTGCAAACCTCGCGCCCCAGCTAAGGAAGCTCAAACACAACTCTGGTGAAGACCAGGAAGCCCCGCCTTTCAACCGACCTTGCCGGGCGCTAATGGACATTGAAGTGCCAGCACACTCCACGTTTCAGGAAAAGGAAGGGGAGAAGTCGTCGTTCCAGCAGCACCCTACGCTATCTCAACAACGATGCCGGAAGAGCTCTCTGTTCGCGAGTTACGTCTCGTCATCTACAAAATGGCGCCTGTCGATTTTGAATCGAGTTGTGCAGGACGCCGAAAGGAGACAATGCCTTTTCTTAAGGTAAGCGCAGTCCCGTCCCCGAATTCTTCGCTCATAAGATTCCCGTTTACAGTTACTCGCTTCCATCGTAGACTAAATGGATCTGGGAATTTCAATACCATTGACGCGTTGCCGGTCGTTTTTGGGTATCGTCTTCCAAAATGCGACAAACTGTCTGCCCCTACTTATCCACAATTCTGCAAGAAATCCAGTCCTTGCGGAGTGTAGTGTTGAGATCCACTCCCGCGACATTCTCGATCTGGTGAGCCTCACACAACTCAAACAGACTTGTAAACAGCTCATCATCTCCTTTATAGCCCGGTCCAGATGTATTCAAACTCGTCGTTTCACGTCAAGTGTGCAAGAACAGTTGAAGCGGGTACTCGCTCAACGGACGAACAAGCGCATACTACCAGATTCAACGTCACCCAAAGGACTTAGCACCACTTTTGATTGCAAACGACTTCTCACTTTCAGGTTTGCCTCGCTCATTCGAACCTCCCATCTCGAAGCTTGTCTCACGCGTTCTTGACAGGGTGAAGTCGGCTAAACGCGTAAATGAAACCCAAGGCGCCAACTCAGCGTAAAGATAGTACCACGAAGACATCGTAGGAAGCTGAAAATGCGCCGAGCCTATCAATTGACGGAACCCTTGTCAAGATAGAACCATCCGTTAAGCTGGACAGGCTTCGCCTCGTGCAGGAAGTGAAGAGTACTTTGGAGGTGAATAGGTGGATTTCGTGCGATTGAGTGATGGCCACATGCAAGCACTATGTAGACTTCGGCAGCAGCCTCCGAGGCGGCAGAGGTACTGGTGGGAAAGGAAGAAATAGAAACTTGCGAAAGGACATTTGGGAGGAGGGGGAAAACGTATTTTTCAAACAAGCCAACGATAACGTTGATCTACTACGCCTTACTTGGTAGATGCGTAACACCTTTTTGTGACTTGAAGCCGTGAATGAAGTGGAATTGGTGTATGCAAGGTGTATGAGCTGAGTGACTGTTGTTGTGATCACACACACCTCTATACTCGCCCACCATGACATGACGACTCATGTAAGCGTACGTCCCTCGAGCCTGTCTCTTCTAGTACTCAAAACTGACGTTAAAATAGGGATCATAGACGTCCTAGGCACGTAGATCTTATCCGCGGTTCTCACCACACACCACCGCACTCGTATGATCAAACTTCAAAGCCCACCCACCACAAGAGAATCGACGCGCTTCACTCCCCTCATCAAATCGATAGCCTACCGAGTTCTAAACGGACTAACGTACGACCACCACCCACCTTGAGGGGTCGCACATCAAGCTCATTGATTTTCCGGACCATCCGTGGAATTAGGTACCTAAGAGGAGGAAGACGAAGAAGACACGCAATATGCGAAGGGGGGGAAAGTTCAAAGAGAGAAAGGTGAAGATGGGAGGTCGAAGAGGAGAAGGTACTGAGTGACCAATCCATGAAGCCGCCGAAGCTCTAACAAGCATGCGGTGAATGCGCCATCCAGTAACAGGTCGGTGCAGCCAGCTCGAATGGTGTATGCTACGCAGGAAGAGTATCCCTTCTCTCGCAGGACTCTAGGGGATATTATCCTCAGGAAGAACATCCTGGGGAAGAATCTTCTCTTCCCTTTCCGCAAGCACAAGCCAAGTACTGGGACCACCATCCCCATTTTCCACCATGCACATCGTCAAAATGTCTGTGGACGCACTGGATCTCGCAAACTATGCACGTAGCACCTTTTCACCGCTTTTTGTATCCTTTCCTGGCATCCTTTCCATCACTGCCAAGCACGCAATACACTCCACCGTGGACGGGGCCAAGTCGACCACCAAGCCTCGCTCCACGGCGGAGTCTCACGTCGACGACATTTAACGGGAACGCGGAATTCTCGTAGTAGGCAAAGACCGACGTCACTGCCGCCGAGTCTGCACGCTAGCGCTGCTGATAAAGCAGCCTAGCACCCAGGGAACGATATCCCTCAGTTTCCTGCTCGGTCTCAGAGCTCCCACCCAACAACAACACCCCACACCACCACTTCGACGATCCAGTCTCTCCATCCCACCTTCACAACTCCACTCGTAACAAAACGATCTTCGACCCCACTTACGTCCCCACTCTACCTCCTTCCGCGAATTTGTACCATGGGCCTCCGACCCACTCGAATACAACGCCACACTACTCAACCCCATCGTCAAAGAAGAGCGCCTCCGCATGCTCGAGCACGAATTGGGTACACACAAAGCGCATCAAGCGATTTCTTGGACAAGCGCGGGAAGGCACTCATCGGAAGCATCGACGTGAAAGGCAACCACATAACGCAAAGCCCGAAAAAATTTTCTGCAGTTTTGGCGGGGATGGCGGCGGTGTCGAGTATATGCGCTGCCATCGTCATTGAACAAACTCGTCCGCGGGATCCACGCTCCTGCTCCTTCTTTACCTCTTCGTCTTCCAATCATGGTGTTGTTCCCCACGAAAAAAGGGAAAAGACATGGGGAACCCATTGTTAGGGAACGGAATGATGGTCCTCCCCGTTCCTGGGGGTGGTGCAGGGGTGAAGAAGAAAGGTGAAACGGGGGAAGAAGGGAGGAGGAGGAGGAGGAGGGGGAGATGTGCAAGTCAAGACCCACAAGCCTTTAATTTCGGCCAGAACTACGAGGACGACGAAGATAACAACGAAGGACCAAGCTACGACGACGGTGGTATGCCAGGCAGCTTTTCCTATCCAAAGCCACGTAGTAAAGGCAGAGGAAGACACCAACGCAGACACGGGATACTTGCCAGGCTGGCAATGGAAGAATCATGGCGCCATGCACGAGGATGGGCCAAGAAGCTTGCGGTAGTTGACGTGGCGGGTGTAGTCTTGTGGGGAGGCGCGTTTGTGTTCATTTTGTTGGGTTAGAGGTGTCCCAGTGGTGCGTTTTCGGGGTGGTACGTCTTTTTCCTATCTTCTCTCATTGGTGGATGTGTGACGCTAACGGATTCCCTTTTTTTTTCAATAGATACAGGTGCAATGCATACAACGTCTCCTCAGCCGCTGCATGTCGATCATTTTGGGGTTAGTGTGTTTTTTGATGTGCAGGATTTACAGTTTTCGCCACGGATCAGGTGATGACGATGACTTGACCTCTTTTTGTCGAATGTTGGACTATATACTTCCAAATTGTCTAACCATCTGTTTCGTTACTGTACCATTCCGGAACGCTGAATAGTAGTTGACGCCCCTATTGACTCCCCTCCCCACTCATACGAGCACTTTACTCGAAGTAGTGGTCGACATAGTTGTCCGTTGAAATGCCTTGCGAGCGATTCACTTTCGGTTGCGACTTCCGGTAGCCCACTGAACACTAGCCCCTGTCCGGACCTGACACAAACCACGGGTGAAGCAGTGCATCAGCAGCCTGGAGCGGCTTGGAAGAGGGGTAGGCGAGGAAGTGGGAGAGGAGGTCTAAGGGTTGAGATGCGGACGGAGGAGGTAGGGAGGACAGGGAGGAAGATGAGGAGGACGCAACAGACTGGGATGAGAGACCGGACAAACATGTCTGAGGGATGGTGGGTGAAGACGAAGAGGCGGCAGGGGTGTGTGTACGGTGAAGAAGCCAAGAGGGCTGGTGAAGCCAAATATTGTGGGGATGAGGGGGATGAAGTCGGACAAGGGGGTAAATTGGGCAACAATATCTTGACAATATCGCCAACCAAACGGCCGGTGGCACGTCATCATGGTACACGACGGATTTATAGCTTGGGAAATCTTCGAACTTCCTTTGCGCAATTGACTCGATTTCATACTGTAAGAAACGCGTGAGACGAGCTCCAAGCCGTGATGATATGCATACCTTGTAAATATGGATTCGTTTACCATGTAAATCGATTCTACGCCCCCCTTGAGCAAAGTTTGAACCTCATAGTAGGCGCTTGCTCGTCCGTTGATGTGTACTTGCTCCTTTGGAGTAACTTTGAAAAGGAGCAATGTGAACTTTAACGCGGATATGTGGGTTCATAAATGGCTCACCAGATCAAACAATTTCGCAAAAGCGGATCTCAACGCTACATTCCCAAGGCCCCAATATCTTGCACAATTGTAGATAAGCACAGAGACTTTGGCTCGTCGTTTACGATCTGGACACAAATGACAAAGAGTCGACGTTGTTAGATTCACAAGTCCTGCGATAACTAAATCGGAGTCTTATCAGCCTGAACTTCGAGAAGACCAGAGTGTGCTTTACCTTGTGAAGAGGTTCAATCTCCTATCGTCCTGCACAGCTCAGTTTGAAATTGGCAAGTGCCATCTTCTAAGTGACGAAGCGTAATTTGCGACCCGTGTCGAGAAAGTGGACAGGGCTGACATAGGAAGCAGGTCGATCCTCCCTTTCCTGAGGTGCCGCGGAAGGTGCTGGGGCTTCAACATACAGGGGAGGTTGGTCGCTTCGACGAGTCGTGTTTAGGTGTTTCCCTGGCTGGGGCGCGGCATTTTCGAGCTGGAGCAGTGGCCTTGGGCTTGCACCATTTGCGGGCAGGTTTGACCTTTTCGTCCTCGTCAGATGCAGGAGTAGCGGCATCAGACTCGTCGTCGTCTGATGCACGTTTTGGCTTCAGGAAACTTCAGGCCTGCTGGCGTATCAGGATCACGGCTGCGACGAGCTGGCCTTAGTTTCTCCTCTCCATTGTCTGCCTCCACACATAAGCTTCGATCTGACAGAGCCAGCGGTACTCGACTTGCCACCGTGGTGAGAACCGCGGATAAGATTTACGCGCCTAAGACGTCTATAGACATTGTTCTATTGTCAGTTTCGAGTACTAGAAAAGACGCAAAGGCTCGAGGGACATACGCTGTCATGAGTCGCAAAGCTAACCACCCGACATAGTTCCTTGACTATATCATGTGGCTCCCTTGCGAACTTCCTCTGTGTCGTTGCGCACTCTCCAACTTCTCATCGTGCGTGCTCAGAAGGATCATTTGAGGTTGGTATACAAGTCCTCGTGACGAGGGATGCTGCAAGGATGCTGAGAGCTTGCGCACCTCAACCCCTCCCCGGACACGTCACTTGATATTATCATATCTTATATTCCAAGATCAACGTTCGACTTCGCACATTTTCTACGTTTCTTTACATATTTGATATATATATTGAGGGGAGAAAATAAACATAACACAGCCTATTTATTGGACATATGAAAAAAATGGCTTCACGGTTATCCTGATTTGGCTCGAACTTTCATAAATAATGGCAGCAAACTTAACAGAAACTAACCCACTTGGCATTGAAAAAATGACTGTCGGAACGCACCATAATCCAGGTTACGGACTTTTTGAGCCATAAAACCAAATGCAAAAAAAAATCTTACTACGGGAGTCGAACCACACACCTTGAGCAATTGCTGTTCCCACGATACAGAGCTCGTCCACCTAGGCCATAAGGACATGCATACATATTTGAGCTAATAGCAATATAATGCCTAAGATTGTGAATGTAACTGTAGTATATTCTCTCTCTAGATGACTATGTGTACACAAAAAAAAAGAAAATTCTGCCTAAATTACATTTTTATTTATTGGAATACTGTAATATTATGCCAACCATGATCATATCGTGGTCTGAGCGAGACAGAGTACTAAAAAGATGGCGTTCAAGGTTCGAAGTGGTAAGTCACGTGACATGTCCGGGGAGGGGTTGAGGTGCGCAAGCTGAAATTAGAGACGATGCACAGGTATTTCCTAGGCTAATCCCTACTATCATATCAATCAAGGGGCAGAGATGGAATAGAGTGAAATCCTAACCATCTTGTGGTGACAATTCTTGAAATCTGCGAAGTATGATTGCCCAAGTTCAAAGGCATCCATGTACTTTGAGATTGGGTGCATACGTAAAGTTCATCCAGCGACACGAGTAGAAGAGGATGGGAATGGTGTAACCCAAGAGGGAGAAGGGTAGAAGATAAAAGGGAGAGCATATGAGGTGGCTCGAGAGGAAGGGCGAAAGGGGAGGTGGCCACGAGTGCATTGAGAAGGATCGTTGACCCCGACGGCGGGAAATCTGGAAGAAACGCAGTTCGTTAGACGTAAAAATGGCTAGTAATTTTAAGAAAAAGTCTGACCGGGTCGTTTGAAGGTGAGGTCACCGTCGTGATTGAGGGTTGGGGCCTGTTCAGGTCCCCGGCTTAGGCTTAGCTTAAGTAGCGTCGGCTTCACCGCCAAAATCAAACAATTTCGAAGCCGAAGCCACGCTGACAGCTTCAAATTTGCGTTATTCTCGCTGGAGGATTCAAAGACTGGCAAGTCTTTGAATTCCTATGGGTAAGACGTGTTGGTCAATAAGTGCCGAAAACAGAGAACGAAAAGCAACGACGGAAGGCACCAAAAGCGACATGCATAAATGGTCTAAAAAAATCAACCACAAAGCACACTCAAACCAACCACTTAAGCGGTACCAAAAGGAAAATACCACAAAAACCAGCACAAAAGGAAAACCAACTCACTGGCCAACTCTCCGCAGTAGGTGCTCCACGCAAGCCCGATCTCTCCCCGATCTCCATTAAACAGTGTTTCCCTCGTCCATTGCGCGCCTGGGTATCCTACGCGGAGGTATTTAGGTATCAGGAAAGGTTTAATCTGCTTGGGTACGTCGCGGCTGCTTGTTGTTGGGGTGGTGGTTTCAGAGGTCCTCCGAGAGTCCGCGGACGACGTTCTCTGGCCTCTCCTCGTGTCCTCGTCTTCGCACGAGTGGGAGGAACAGTTGGACGAAGAGCCGGAAGACAAATCGTCACTGATTAATCGGAGGGGCGTGAAGAACTCTGCAAACGTCGCTCCGAAGCTCCATAGATCTAGTGCTTGAGGATCATATGAGCGGGAGGAGAAGAGGAGTTCAGGGGGTCTGTAGCCTCTGTTTATGTGCGTCTCAGTAAAGTGTCAAAGGTGGAAGGTAGAAAAGGTACCTAGTCGACACTTCGAAATAGAGATGACCTTCTTTTTCTGGGAATAGAGTCGGAGGGGAGGCGGACGATGTGGGGGGTTGGTACGCAACGCCAAAATCGATGAGCTTAACGCATCCTTCTTTGGTGAGCAAGATATTGTCCGGTTTTATATCCCGATGTGCGATCCTTCGAGATGGGTGGTGGAGGTACACTAACGCGTTTAGAACTTGATAGGCTATCGATTTGGCGAGGAGTGTGAAGCGGGCGGGCTCCCCTACCCCCCCTCCTTTGGAAGAAGTGTGGTTGTTCTGTGGAGGTGGGTGTGGGGAGAACCACGGACAAGCCAAGAGCTCGGAAAGGGAGATGGGTATGTATGGCATGTAGATGTTCAACGCGCTCAGATCTACGCGGTCATGGTAGCTACCTAGAACATCGATGATCTCCATTCTCGCGTCAGCCTAGAGTCCGAATCACCAAGGCTCGGAAGGAAGACATACATTTTCATGCGTCACTGAGCTAAGCACCTGCAATTCCTTCACGATGTCGTGCGGTTCCCTAGCAAACTTCCCCTGCGTCGTTGCAGACTTGACCACTATCCATCGAGCGTGCTCAGGGGGGTCATCCGAGGCTGGTATCCACGTCCGCGCGACGGTGGATGCTGGGCCTTCTTCAATGACGTCGTAATGGACTTCTGGCTTCGAAGATTCAGAATTTTGGTGGATAAAGCATGGTAGAGGGGAAGCGTACCATCTGGTAGAAGCGCAGGCCTTGAGCGAGTTGGGTTTGGGTGTCCATTGCAGTGTGGTCGGAGATCAGGACATGGTGTGCGAGTATGGGTTTTTTGTTGTATATGAGCTGTGTAGGTACGATCAGAAATGTCACTAAGCCTCACACGACCAGTTATTCCAAGTCAGATATTATATTCATGTAATACGGACACCTCTACAGAGTCGACGTCCAAACATCCACGGTCAACCGATGATAAACGTTAAACGTTAACCGCCGATTCTGACAACCTTTCAAACGTCAATCCTCTATGTGGACCATAAGCACCCGCCAGAATACCCGGATCCACCATAAAAGGCAGGGACCACCAAAACCACAAGAGCACCCAGACGTACCCAACAATCCGCGTCCACAATTTTGGTGTTGGAAGTGCTGCTTCTCCAGGGCTCGCCAAGCTCGATCCAGAAAGGCTCAACACATTGGAAACGATCGTCTCAGCAGAGACAGCAAGGCCTTGAAGGAGGAAGAATCGGAATGCTCCTAAACTTGAACCCAGTCTGCCGAGCATCATGTATTCGCCCCCAACGTGAACGAGACCTGAGATCAAAAACACGGTGTTAAGGAAGACAAGGGCGGTGTATGGCTTGTTGGACAGTGGAGGATTTTTGTGACCACAAAGATGGTGCATGATTTTAGTGGCTGAAAAGTATTGTTAGTGTAAGGTAAGTAATGGCGTCGATGAAACTTACTCGACGCAATACCTGATGCCACGTCCGCCTGTAAATGGGTGTTTCGGTCAGATGGATCACATCTGGGCTCAAACGTACGTACCCCCAGAACCTTTGCACGCTATAAGCGTCAAACGGACTTCCAAACAGATCCGGCCACTCTTCCGGGCCAGAAATCCCAACACCCACACAAAAAGCAGCCAAAACACAATGTATCGTGTTGATTTGTGCGATGGCGTTGAGGGCGAATGCAAAAACGCCCGTAGTATGATGAAACCAACCCATGTCCTTCACGGATAAGGTGATACCCGACAACGCTGGGTTAGAGTTGATCATCACAGATGCGAAAGTGCCTATCAGCGCGCTGGCGAGGGCACGGATGATCCTTGATGAGACGAATGCGAAGCGTGGTTTGGTTGACGGTCTCGGAAGGGTCCGCGGTTCAAATGACCACCCTATTCCGCGTGGATTGGTGTACAGGCTAAGGGCACGACGGAAACGCTTCATCAATGACATGTCAACCTCTGCGCCCTTATTTCTTGGGGGCTGATCCTTCGGGTAGATGTTCCTCTGGACATCGGTAATGAGGATGTAATCCACGGCTACCATGAGCTGGATCAAGATAGCAGTTCCAAGGCCTTGGTCAACGACCACATCTCCTGTTGAGGTGTAACACACAAGATAGCAGGAAGTGACGGCGATAGGGAGGAAGATTGACCAGCGGGTCCATATTGAAGTTTTGCTTGAAGACACTGTGATAGATAGAACAATTAGACACTGTGTCAGAGCATGAAGACCCCAGGGGAAAGAGTGCCGTTCTGGCATGACGGACGAAGAGAGGGAACACAACTGACCTAATTCACAGCTCGGTTCCTAAACACCGAAGGCTTCTTGACCTTGATGGGGATTTACGCGT
Organism: Laccaria bicolor S238N-H82; assembly: GCF_000143565.1. Taxonomy (NCBI): domain Eukaryota; kingdom Fungi; phylum Basidiomycota; class Agaricomycetes; order Agaricales; family Hydnangiaceae; genus Laccaria; species Laccaria bicolor. The sequence continues at coordinate 2,585,914 of NW_001889872.1, read as the reverse complement.
TACATAACTTCGCCTTGCACGTCGGTGATGTCGAGGGGCTTTGGGGGGACCAATTTACCATCAAAGTGTTGGAGACAAAGGCGAAAAAGAGTAGCGTACATTCTCGTTTCCCAGCACACCACGGACCCTTCCTACCTGCCTAAAGAGCGGGTTTTGGATCGTTAGTGATTTGGCGACTATCGCTCATGTTCCTAAGGTTTGGTCGAGGCAAAAGTAGGTGTGCGAGAAATCCCAGATCATGCCCCGGAGACACATGACTTTTGTTTGCGGATGTAATTCCAAGGCCACACCGTAAACAACAAGCGCTTCATCTTCCTTCTCAACTCCCATCTCGTCTATGATGTCAAACCAACCCAAAAATTCTACATTGAAACCGCTGTCTAGTCTCAACAAGGTCGCAAGATTGCGGTCGCCGATACCTCGATCTGTGAACGATAGTACTAGTAGTGCAGCCCGCTCCAGTTCTCGCCCACCCACCATGACTCCATCCTCAGCCATCCGCGCGGCGGATGCGGGAATGGCTGCCGCTGGTGAGATACCTGACAACCCCTTGCGTCAAGTCAATATTGACCCTCATCTAATCAAACATTGTAGGCGGCCACCCTCCACATGAGACCGCCCAGCCCTCGCAACAGCCTTTCCCCGTCTTGACTGGTCTGTTCTGCTTAAAATTCTGCTTTCCGATGTTACTGATGGTTCCGACATAGGTCATCCGAAATTTGACTCACGCACCTCGACTGCACCTCCATCCAACCTTCCCACTGTGGATCCAGGGTTCAAGTCAGCCAGTAAATTCTACAATAAATTCTTATGGTTTATATCAAATGCAAGCTCACCATGCAGATCATTCAACTAGCACTGAAGTTGGTGTTGTGAATAATTTCGAGAGGGTTGGGAATGTAAATACTGGCAACAACCAAGGTAGGTCAATTTGGACAATCTCATGTTCAAAACTCTCACCTGCATTCTAACAGGTGTTATCATTCAGCGAGTCACTAATCAAGGTATGTAATAAACACAATATGCTATTGACATCAAGAATTATTTTGTTTACTAGTTGTGGATTTGGGTGTTAAAATTACTCTTCAGACAATTGAGAATGAACAACTCAGTATATATATATATACCTGTTCTACCTGTGTCATTTGAACTAACCACCTTGATTACTTTAGTTAGAGATATTTTTGCATGGCTTTCCCCACCTGACAGTTCTAGGAATTACCATGCAGCATATACAATTTTAAAGAGTCAGCCAAGCTCCTGCTCATGGTTTCTCAATGGGAGAAGCTTTTCTAGGTGGCTGGCAGAGGCTGGCTTTCTCTGGATCAAAGGAAAATGTAAGTTATCTGCTGGTGGATATACTTTAGGCTCTGAATTTACCAATTGTTAAGCTGGATGTGGTAAAACCATTCTAAGGTAAATATTTTGTCTGCTTTGTTGTTCCAAGAGATGATGTTTTATTAGCTCTTCCATCATTAAACATCTCTCCAAAACACAATCATCTCTTGCAACTGCTTATTTCTTTTTTGATGGCAGAGATTCTCAAAAGGAACTACAGCTGCATGATAAACTGATTCGATCACTTATTTGGCAATTCTCACTGAAATGTGGCAATGGTGTACCAAAGGTTTTGGAAAACTTGCATTTTCACTGTGGAAAAGGTTATCAGCAACCATCTATTGATGATCTTCATGATGTTCTCCAAAAAATTCTTGATGGCTTCAGCTCTGCATATATTATTCTGGATGCTCTTGATGAATGCTCTGAAAGAGATAAGGTGCTTGACTGGGTCCAGACTGTTATCTTGCATAAGAATGGAAATCTCAGGCTGCACTTGGTCACTACTAGCAGGCCAGAAAAAGAGATTCATGATAAATTTAGTCCTTACCACTGTGTTGATCTGGTTAAAGCATCTGGAAACTATAATATTGTGGCCTATCTTGAATATCAGCTTCAGAATGACTCTGACTGGCAGAAGTGGAATCAAGAGATTCAGAATGAAATAAAGTCAACATTGATAAAGCAAGCAGATGGAATGTATGTTTTTTTACCCAGTACCTAAATTAATATTTGCTAAATTCAAATGCAGGTTTCGGTGGGTTGCTTTGCAGCTAATGGAGCTGAAGAAATGCCGAACTCGGAAGGCAATCAGAGAACAGCTAAATAATCTACCTGAAGGTTTGGATGAGACATATGATCGAATCTTGTTGGGAATTGATAAAAGAGACTGTGGCTACACTAAAACATTTCTGCTATGGTTGTGTTTTGCTGTTCGTCCAATGACATTGAAAGAACTTGCTGCAACTGTAACTGTTGATCTTGCAGCTAAAAATGGACCACAAATTGAGGGTGAAAATGAACTTCAAGATATCTCAGATGTTTTGAAGATGTGCACCAGTTTTGTTATTGAATCAAAAGGTATGTTGGATATTTCACCAGATTGAGGTAAACACTAAACATAGAACAGATGAAATTAAGCTTGCACACTTCTCTATCAAAGAATATCTCTTGTCTAAGTATGTCAAACAGCATCATGACAAGCAAGTAAAAGTCTTTAGCTTGAACCAAGAGCTCTCTCACTCTATAATATCCCAGACCTGTCTTGCCTATCTTCTGCAACTTGAATCACCAGAGTCAGCAAATAATGCAGATCTTCCCCTTATGAAGTATGCAGCAAAAAATTGGATATTCCACTCACAATCTGGTAGTGATGACCAAGTACAAGAGTCTCTTCTATCAAAATTGATGATGAGGCTTTTAAAACCTAACAATCCTGCTTTTGTTAATTGGGTGAAGATTTATGATCCATGGCATGCTTCTGAACACTTGCCACCACTCTATTATACATGCAAAGTGGGGCTCATCAAAGCTACACTTATTCTGCTAAAAAATGGAGTAGATGTAAATACATGGATGAAGGGAAACTATGGGCATGCACTGCAGGTGGCAGTGTCTGAAGGTCATGAGGCAACTGCAAAACTGCTGATAGAGAATGGAGCAAGTGTGAATGCACAAGGAGGAAATGCACTTCAGGTAGCATCATATAAAGGTCATGGGGCAATTGCAAAGCTTCTGATAGAGAATGGGGCAGATGTGAATGTACAAGGGAGACGCTATGGCAATGCACTCCAAGCAGCATTGAACAATGGTCATGAGGCAATTGCAAAGCTTCTGATTGAGAATGGGGCCAATGTGGGTAAACACCTTGGACTTGTACTCCAGGCAGCATTATCCAAAGGTCAAGAGGCAATTGCAAAGCTTTTGATAGAGAATGGGGTAGATCTAAATTTACATGAAGGATGCTATAGAATAACAATTCAAACAGCATTATGTCTAGGTCATGAGGGGATTGCAAAGCTTTTGATAGAAAATGGGGCAGATGTGAATGTACAAGGAGGACACTATGGAAATGCACTTCAGGCAGCATTATATTTGGGTCATGAGGGAATTGCAAAGCTTTTGATAGAGAATGGGGCAAATGTGAATGCACAAGGAGGACCCTATGGAAATGCACTTCAAGCAGCATCATATAAAGGTCTTGAGGCATTTGCAATGCTTTTGATAGAGAACAGGGCAGATGCCAATGCTCAAGGAGGATACTATGGAAATGCACTGCAGGCAGCATTGCTTGGTGGTTCTGAGGCAATTGTGAAACTGTTGATAGAGAATGGGGCAGATGTGAATGCACAAGGAGGACACTATGGAAATGCACTTCAGGCAGCATCATATAAAAGTCTTGAGGCAATTGCAAAGCTTTTGATAGAGAATGGGGCCAATGTCAATGCACAAGGAGGATGCTTTCCCAATGCACTTCAGGCAGCATTATGTAGTGGTTGCAAGGAAATTTCAAACCTTTTGATAGAGAATGGGGCATATGTGCAAGGATGCTATGGAAATGCACTTCAGACAGCAGTATGCAAAGGTCAAGAGTCAATTGCAAAGCTTTTAATAGAAAATGGGGCAGATGTGAATGCACAAGGAGGACACTTTGGAAATGCACTTCATGCAGCAACATTGTTAGATTATGAGGCAATTGCAAAGCTTTTGATAGATAATGGAACAGATGTGAATGCACAAGGAGGACACTATGGAAATGCACTTCAAGCAGCATCACATAAAGGTCTTGGAGCACTTGCAGAGTATTTTGTAAAGAATGGTGCAGATGTTAATGCACAAGCAGGATGGTATGGAAATGCACTTCAGGCAGCATCATTTAATGGTCATGAGGCAATTGCAAAGCTTTTGCTAGAGAATGGGGCAGATGTGAATGCACAAGGAGGACATTATGGGAGTGCACTTCAGGCAGCATTATCTGGTGGCCATGAGGTGATTGCAAGGCTTTTAATAGAGAATAGGGCAGATGTGAGAGGACACCATGGAAATGCACTTCAGGTAGCATCATCTTGGGGTTATGAGCCAATTGCAAAGCTTTTGATAGAGAATGGGGCAGTTGTGAATATGCAACTAGGATGCCATCAAAATGTACTTAAAGCAGAATCATATCCAGCTGATGGGCCATTGGGAAAACTGCTGCAAGAAACTAGATTAATTGAAATGCAGAGGGCAAATACCATAAAGATTAACTTCATAAAGTGTCATTGAGATGTAACAAGTCAACTATAAAGCTTCTGATAGTGAATAAAGCAGTGGTAAAGTACAAGATCAAATTTTTTCTCAAATTTACTTAGGTGGATGACTAAGTAAGCTTATGATATAAGCATGTAAAAGCTTGTTGTAAGTAAGCAAATGCAATATCAATGAATAGAATGGATCTCTTTGAATAGCTAGTTTGACATATGAGGTAGATGACTTTCATAATTTGCAAACCTCACATGCTCAATGTGACATCTGCTGAAACAGGTAATAGTTCATGAAATTTGATTATATGTATGATTCTGGAGGTCCTATTGTACTAAAAGGACCTAGCTTTTGTAGATAAATATCTCAAACATGTGAGTCAGTAAAAAAATTGGAGAAAAGTTCAGCTTTGGCAGGAGATAGAAAAATGTGGTCAACACCATTGTATATAGTAACTAATTAAGCCCCTTGCTGTCATGTTGCATCTCCAAAAGCATTTTTATCTACCACATATTTGCAATTACATTCATGGATGCAAATGAAAAAGGCTTAAATGGCCACATGGCATTAGCATGGGCAGCATGTAAATACAAGGGGCATCATGTTCTAGTGTTAAATCCCTATCCCAAAACTCCAACAACCAGAGAACCAGAGATGCCTGACACACCACCAGTTACTAGTGGATTGCTCTGACAAGAAACAGTTAAACCATACCCAACAGCTGTAAATGGGAAAGGAACAGACAGATGCTGTGCTCCTAAAGATTTGAATGGAGATGAATTCAAATACAGATTATGGATCAGAATGGTAGAAGCCTTTATGAGAGCAAACAGACATCTATTCCCAACACTTGAGTTGGCAATCAATTTTGCACTCAGTTATATGACCGATGGAAGAGCTGCTGAATGGGCAACCCATTTCATAGACAAACACACAGGAGATGTAGGCCTCCACTCAGGACTAAATTGGAAACAATTCAAGGAATTGTTGGAGAAAATATTTGATCCAAGAAAGACAGAAGACAAAGCAAGAGTCAATCTTTCAGTCTTAAAACACAAGCCAGGAGACTGAGAAAAATATATCCTCAACTTTGAGACATTAGCAAGTCAAGCTGGATATACCCAGAAAGATCAGGAAAATCCAATGCTTGCAATGTCATTTTTGAAGGACTTCATGCTTTGTTAAGAATTAAAGTCACCTCACAGAAGAATCCACCAAAGATGCTCAAAGGAAACATTGAAGATGCAAGAGCTTTTGATCAGTCATATTATCAGATCCAACAGTGGAAAGATAAATTCATAAATGGCAATCAACACATGCACCCTCTCAACCAACTAGAGATCCAAACATCAGATATTGACAGATTCACAATTGAAGAATGAGATGAATATATGAAGAAAGGAAAATGTTTCCGATGTGGACAAACAAGGCACATGTCTTGCAATCCAATCTCAGAAAACCCATATCTACTCCATATAAAGCCATCATGCCACCTCCAGTCAAAGGAAAAAATGCCACACAAAGGGTTCCTTACCACTGCTTAACCCTCTCTATTCTTTTTACCAGGGTGTTTTTAGCATTTTTAGTGGCCATAAATCTTTGTTACCCACAGGAGGTGGAAGGTTGTATTTTTTTAGAGGGAAGCTCATGGAAGGAACAATGAATAGAGAATATAAGAAGTAATGTTTTGTAAATATTTAAGGGTATTAAACATGCATAAAGGAAATACTAGGCCATCACCCACCATCATGCGAGGCTGAAGCACTGGAGCAGAGTGCCACCAAACACGGCTTGGGCTCTGCTCCAATGACTGAGGCCATCAGCTTGGCTTTGGCTTCAAAATGGCATGATTTTGGCCCTAACTGTCATGCCTTAGACCTTAGGTGTGCCAACACCTCCACATATGAGCATCAATCTGGCAGACTGAGCATTGTCAGTAATGTCGGTCATCGTGCAAGGTGCAAACATGGAGAGTGCTGAAAATTTTATAGAGGAACAGTTGAGATATAAATCTTTGCATCAGAACCAGATTTGTACAATGGGGAGAAGCACTCCCAAAACTTCATGTACTTATCTTATCCTAATATGAGCGAGCTTTCATTCCTCTAGCTTACTCATCACGGAGTGTGCCAACACCTCCACACATGAGCATCAATCTGGCAGAGCCAGTGCACTGAGTAAGTAGGTCTACCAACAACTCTCACAGAACTAAACTTTCATAATTTAAATACAACCGAAAAAAGCCGACCTGTGAGGAGCGAACCGCGAAGCAATTCGGTAATGAGCAGGGAGGTTTTCTTAGCACAAAAGGTTTTGTTAATAGTGCTATTGCCATCAGCAACTGAATTGTCAGTCAGCAAGCAAGGTCAATGCTGCCACTGGTGAACATCAGCCTATACTTTCAAATTATCCACCCATTGATTTCATTACTGCAGAGCAAGGGGGTTCAAGAATTTAAAAAAAGTAGCTGGGGTCGAATTTTTTTGTAAGGCCCTGTGTGCTTGACCTACCTACCTACGTAATCAGGCACATGCCTATATATGGCAATATGACATCATCATCATAATCTCTGATCCTCTAAGGCTTCACATACCCAATTTCATGGGGCTATCTCCAATGCAACACATTGTAGGTGGTACTAAAAAATAAGTGAGTGTAGTGATTAACTTGTGCAAGACTGATACTCACCTATTGAGTCTCACATCCAACCTTTTTATATTTTACCAAGCCATTGCATCCTGAGTGCAATACCACACCACACAGGCATCCATTTAGAGTGTCTGATGTGTCAAAAGCATCAAGATGATTTGAGTTTTGAAATCAGGTCACACAGCATACCCATTGGTGTCAAGAACTGGTCTCTAACTGTTTTGTCAATAAATTGTGATTGATTAAAACATTAGACAAAAATTTGATGAAGATTAGACTGTGAAAAACAATTTTGAAGCCAGAAATTGGGCCGGATATAATGAAATATAATATCCAGTCAAGATAATGTACTATACAATGATATTTTAGATGCAGGAATACTGTAAATCACCTTGGAAAACCAATTTAGGACTATCTTATAGAGGGTTCCAAAAATCTTTTTTTCAGCCTATGGCCGACCTACCTACCCAACCCCCGGTCTGGCATTCAGATCCCTGAACCCCCTTGCTGCAGAGAGACAGAAGTGTGGCGCACAAATACGCTGCACTAAGGAGCAAATGGCTCTCATAGCCATTGGTAAACAGTAAATGACTATGTTACCAGACAGTCCATCGTTCAACAAAGAGAGATCAATTTGATGAATGCATTGCATTATCTAGTCCGGGGTGAAACCTTACTAGCATGTAAATCCTTCACATCAAAAAACACACTAACCCCAAAAGCGACACATAAAAGACATACAGCGGCTGAGGAGATGTTGTAAGCATTGCACCTGTATTCATGCAAAGGAAGGGGAATCCGTCAGCATCACACACTCCACCAATGAAAAAAAGACAGAGAAGAGAAGAACAAGACGTACCACCCCGAAAACGCACCACTAGGACACCTCTTACCCAACAAAATCAACACAAACACGCCTCTCCACAACAATACACCCGCCACGTCAACTACCGCAAGCTTCTTCGCCCACCCGGGTGGATGGCGCCATCATTCCTCCATTGCTAGCCCGGCAAGTATCCCGCGTCTGCATTGCTGCCTTTACTATGTGGCTTGGGAAGGGAAAAGCCACCTGGCATACCGCCGTCGTCGTCGTCGTCGCTTTCACCTTCGTCGTCGTGGTTGGGTCAGAGTTGAAGGCGTGTGGGTCGACGATGAGGTTGATTTGTACGTCTCCCCCTCCCGCTCCTCCTCCTTTGCCTTTCCCACCATTCTTCCCCCGTTTACCGCCGCCTCCGCCTTTCTTCTTCCCCCCTGAACGAGCAAGACCATCATTCCGTTC
>NW_001889872.1:2506447-2554765 GCF_000143565.1 Laccaria bicolor S238N-H82 | reverse complement strand
TTTGTATTTTGATCTGTTCTTTCACTTAGGTTTCGGTGGTGGAGGCGGTTTAATAACGGGGGGTTCAACAAATCATATGCAGTCTTTTTATCTATGCAAGTACGAGCGGCATGGTCTGTAACGATTGAATTATGTACGAGCCAGGGTAATCCGAGAATAATGGGGGCACAGAGGCCAGGAGTGACGACGGCTCTAACGGTGCACGAGGTCCAAGACGAGTCTAACGAAGTGAGGGACAATTTAACATAATGGTACAGTTTTGTTTTCTTCTGCTGGTTGTTGAATGCGACATCTACGAGTTCGGGTTCTGCCAAATCATGCATTTTCAGTCCAAGGCGTTCTACAAGCTCGGGGCAAAACAATTTAACATAATGGTACAGTTTTGTTTTCTTCTGCTGGTTGTTGAATGTGACATCTACGAGTTCAGGTTCTGCCAAATCATGCATTTTCAGTCCAAGGCGTTCTACAAGCTCAGGGCGAAACAATTTAACATAATGGTACAGTTTTGTTTTCTTCTGCTGGTTGTTGAATGTGACATCTACGAGTTCAGGTTCTGCCAAATCATGCATTTTCAGTCCAAGGCGTTCTACAAGCTCGGGGCGAATGAGGACCAGGTGCGTGCCGTTGTCAATCAACACGCGTGTTTTCACTGGAAAATCCTCAATTAAGCTATGTGCTTGGCAATTCCAAACCAGATGTTTGCCACAGATCAGCGGACTCACCTCACGACGTGACAAATCCCCCCCATCCGAATTGGAGTTATATTCTCCCAGGGAGTTGGGTAAAATTGCTGTAGCCGCAGAAATGTCGTCATCAGAGTCGATGTTTTCGATGGATGCGCTGGTAGCGGCGACGGGCTTGGTAGTAGGTTTAGCTACTGCCTTGCCCTTCTTAGCAGTCATAGCATCTGCGGTAGTTAGAGTCTTATAGTTCTTGCCAGCAGGGAAACCGTTAGGACAATCACGGGACCTGTGATCGGCGTAGAAGCGACAGCACTTGGTACAACCATCATGTTCATGAAGGAGATTGCGCTCCGTCTCTGTGAGGGTGGGAAGACGGGTATAGGAAGAAGAGGACGAGCCACTAGCTGAGGTATTGGATTGAGAAGTATTTGCACGGCGTGATGCGCCTCGTAAGGTATCGTTGTTGGTGTTCTGGCGTTTCGATTGGCGCTGAGTGAGCGTTTCCTCAATTAATTCATGCTGGCGCTTGGTCTCAAGAGCACGGGCTTCGTCAAGGAGGCGGACAGCTATAACCCAGGTTTTAAAAACCTTGTCTTTGTGAGCGTCGCTATGCCTGACTTTCGCTTTGAGTTCGTCGTCGAGATGTGCTTCCAGATGATTGCGCAATGCTGCTTCATCAAAAGCAGACGGCATGCCTCGAAGTAGACAGTTCAGTTTAAGGAGCTTCTGCGACCAGTTCCAGAAAGACGTTTTGGAAGCAGCGAGTGTTGAAGTCAAGATCTCGTTACGCACTTGATCTTCCCAATCAGGGGGAAGATAATTGGCTCTCATTTCAGTAATGAAATCCGCAAAAGGTAGGACGACGATGCGAGCGCGTTCAGCAGTAATCCAGTCACGGATGTGAAGATCCTTGATCCCAGGGATAATCATAGTCACCTGTTTGTCGGCAGGGATGGACTTGGATACGAAGAAATCAAGGGCTGCGTTTTCAAAATCCATCATTACCGCTGGAGAGATGTTGCCCTGAGTGAGAATAGGTGCTTTCGCGCTGCTAGGATCAACAGAAGCCAGCGTAGACATTTTGGGAAATGATTTTGACTGAGTATATGCGTGTTTTTCGTCGTCAGAAGAGTCGGACGAAAGACAGAAAGATGATGGGGGAGAGCTGAGCAGGGATGAGAGCGGAACGGAAACACTTGGGGAAGTTGGTGGAGGTAACGGCTGCTGTGACGGCAAACGGTTGTTCCTAACCCGAGTGGTCGGTGTTAAACCGTTGAGAATCGGCAGCTGTTGAGCAGAGGCAGTGGTACGAGTGAAATGAAGGTGTTCCAGTGTTGCGGCGAACGGTAACGGCTAATGACGGTTTAGTGGTACAGGCACAAGGACCCTCCACTGTTCATAAACGGAATATCAGGGTTGACATGTTGTGAACGACAGACGCAACGTGGACGTACAAGACAGCGTATACACGCGCCAAACGATAACCTGGTTAAGGCCTCAAAAGGCGGTGTCTATATGCGCATGTCAAGATAGGTCAGAACCGATAACGGCGGCGAAAATTCAAAAAAAGTGGAAATCTATCCTGTGATCACAGGATAGATAACACTACTCACAGAAACCGTCAGAATTTAACCGCTTATATGATTCTGAGGGTATCTAGATGATAAAGGTACAGGAGCGGAGGTGCGTATGCAGAGAATGTGGTGGTGCGTGGTTAAGAGAGGAAAGCGCGTATATAGAGAACCAAATAGTCCAGGAGCCGATGCCAAACAATGCCTGATGTGGTAATCCCAGGATTACAAGGAGGAGGCAAGAATGGGTGGATCTGGGATCAACACCCATGAGTGAGCAATGAGCAGTTACAAGATACTCAGCTGGCCCAACATGATTATGCATACTGTAGAAAGTACAGATATCCAAAGCACTACATGTGTAAGATTAGCTATACGAAGATAACGTAGACTCAGTGTTTGCGCAGGTAAGCCAAACGACTATAGATTCACCTATACGAAGATAACGTAGACTACGGGTGAATCAGTAAAGTGAAATAGAAAGTAAGTAAAAGATATTCACCTCAGTGTTTGCGCAGGTAAGCCAAACAACTGAGGTGGAAGTACATAGAGTCCAGTATTTATGTTCTACGGAGTAACTAAAGGCACACATTACATTTGGACGCGTGCAAGGAACGTATCATGAGTGATGAAGAATATGAAATATAAAGGAACATGTGAGTAAGGGGAAAAGAATGTAAGCAAGGGAATTTATCCAAGGATATGGAGACGGCGAGGACGTCGTCACCTTGATTATTCCAACACTCCCCCTCAAGGGACGGAAAGTCCGAGCTGAGACACGAAATGTTTGACTTTCGCAGACGGAAGGGCTTTGGTGAGCATGTCGGTGACCATGTCGTCTGTAGGGCAGTAGATGAGCCGAATAGAACCGTTTTCGATGACATATCAAATGAAGTGGAAGCGGATATCGATGTGCTTGGTGCGAGCGTGGTACTGGTGGTCTTTGGCGAGTGCGATGGCGGATTGATTGTCCGAGAAGAGTGTGGTGGGGTCGAGCTTCCCAGGGAAAAGTTGGGAAAGGAGGGACCTAATCCAAAGTCCTTCCTTTGCAGCATGAGTGACAGCGACGTACTCGCTCTCCGTGGTGGAGAGGGAAACGATCTCCTGACGTTTAGCACTCCAAGAAACAGCGCCGCCGTGAAGCATAAAAGCGTACCCAGAGATAGCATGCCTATCCTCTGCCATGCTCCCATCTGCATCCGCATACCCAACCAAATTATCCTTCACCGCTCCATATGACAACCACAGATCCACCGTGCCCTTCAAATAGCGAAAGATTCGCTTGACGGCGTCCCAATGCGCGAGACCAGGATTCTTCGAGAACCGAGAGACAGTCTGAACTGCAAACGAAATGTCAGGACGAGTGCCAAGGGAGGCATACATAAGGGAGCCGACTGCTTCCAAATAAGGGACGTTGCGCATCTTGGCAATTTCGAGCGTAGTGGCTGGAGCCTGGGAGGTGGAAAGACGGGTGCTGGTCTCCATGGGCGTCGATACCAGCTTCAAATCTTGAAAGTTGTATCGGGCAACGATGGAGTCGATATACGAGCGTTGGGACAGGTGGATGGTACGGCGTTCACGGTCGTGTTTGATCTCGATGCCGAGGAGCCAGTGAAGCTCCCCAAGGTCGGTTATCTCCACATATTCGGCGATCTGACGCTTGAAGGCAACGATGAGGGTAAGCGTGGATGCGGCAATGGTGCAGTCGTCGACATGAACGACAACGATTATGGTAGCATGACCATCGTGACCACCGTGACGATAGAACACAGCCTGATCAACATCGCTTCTGACAAACGCCAAACACTTCACCAGAATCTCCACGAGCTTCTGGTACCAACGACGACCCGACTGCTTCAAGCCGTAGAGTGTCTTCAGAAGATGGCAGACCTTCCCAGAGGAGTTGGGTGCAGGATAGCCGGGGGGCTGTTTCATGTAGATGCTTTCGTCCTTGGTGAGTTCTCCATTGAGGTATGCACTCTTGATGTCGATCTGATGAAGTTCGAAATCCAGTTTGGCGGCCATCGCGAGGACAGTCCGAATTGACCCAAGTTTCGCAACTGGCGCAAACGTGTCGAAATAATCGACACCCGGCACTTGCGAGAAGCCCTGGGCAACCAAACGAGCTTTGAAGCGCACAACGTGTCCACCAGCATCCTTTTTCACGCGGAAAACCCATTTCGACCCAACGAGATTGGCACCAGCTGGGAGATCGACAAGCTCCCAAGTTCCGGCATCCTCCAACGTCTCCAGTTCCTCGAAAATCGCCTTCTCCCAAAACAACCAATCCGCACCACGTTTCGCTTCAGCAAGGCTACGGGGTTCCAAACCCTCAGCCTCACTCATTTCTGCCACCATGGCATGCTCAACGAGGTCGACAGCCATCAACACATCTGGGGTTTCTTCCCCCTCAGGTTCCTCAACAACGACAGTCGGCACTTGAACACCAGGTGCGACAAGGGGATCAGATGGGCGAGAGGAGCTCACAGCGCGCCCGGAAAGTATTTCAAGCATGCGTTGACTGGGTTTGTGAGTACGCCTTGCACAGGGTTCGTTCTCCTCAGGTTCACTTTCAGCAGGGGTTTCAGCAGGAGTTGAGGGTCCAACAATAGGCAGGGTAGGAGCTGTGGCCATCTGGGGAATGGTGGGTGAAATAGTGGTAAGTCCAGTTGTCGTTTCGATGAACTCCCAATCCTCCCCCTCGAGACGAGCAACTGACGCGCTAGTAGGATCAAAATAAACATTGCGCTCAACCGACACCGTCTTTGTATCCGGCCAATAGACACAAACACCCTTGCTCTTGTCATCTACACCAACCCAACGGCCCTCGCGGACATGGCCTCCAAGTTTACTCCCCTTCTCAACACGAACCCAACACTTTTCACCCCACTCACACACCCCACTCAAATCAGGCTTCACGCCAAGAGCCGCCTCGTAGGGTGTCTTGCCCTCGACAGCCTTCGTCAATGTGCGATTCATCAACCAAACAACGTGGCGCGCCGCCTCTCCCCACAAATATTTGGGAAGTCCACTAGCGTGCAGGAGGGCTCGAATGCGTTCAACGATAGTGCGATTACGTCGTTCCGCAACACCATTGTGCTGAGGGGTATGGTGAACGGTGAGTTTCTGCTTTGTACCTTTTGACTTTAAATGAACCGTAAATTCTTTCCCCAGGTATTCTCCCCCTCGATCTGAGTGAAGAATACGAACCGGCACTTCGAGCTGGTTTATGGACCAAGCCTCGAACTCCTTGTAGGCCTCAAAAGCCTCATCCTTCGTGTGAAGAAGGTACAGATGGGTAAGTCGGGTGTAGTCGTCGACGAACGTTATGTAGTAACGTCGTCTGCCTTTTGTCTGAACAGGAGCCGGTCCCCAGAGGTCAGAGTGGACCTCTTCGCCAAATTTTTGGCGCGCTCGCCCTCGCGAGCCTTCGGGACTGACTTTCTCATAGCCTTAGCATAGACACATGACTCACAGAAAATTTCTGCATCGGCCGTAGAAACGAGACGAACACCTGTAACAAAACCCTGAGTGACCAGCTTTTTTGCAATGCCTGGGGAGATGTGGCCCATTCGACGATGGAGCTGCTCCAAGGTAATAGCTTCCTCTGCTGCATTTGCAGATTCCCCCTCATGTACAACTTTATACAGGCCTCGGCTCGACTTGGGGATGGAACCTAGTTCCTCCCCATCAGGACCTCGAACAACGCACTTGCCACCTCCAAAAGTGGCCGTAAAACCATTGTCGTCGAGTCGTCCAACAGACACGAGGGTGTATCCAGAGTGGTACCTACCACTTTTATGATAAAACCTGGGCATTTGCCTGCACAGTCTTTTCAATCCCCCCAAGTGAAATATGAAATGAAATGCCTAGGCTATTTCATTCTTGCTTTGCAGCTATTTCATTCCTACCCACCACATTTTTCATTTCTCCTTGGCAATGAAATGCATTTCATTCTTTTGCCTGTGCTTTTTCATAACTTTTTCATTCTTTGCCAACTTTATTTCTTTTCTTTTCATTCTTTGCCAGTATCATTTCATTCTTTTGCCTGCGCTTTTTCATAATTTTTTTTTCATTCTTTGCCAGTCCTATTTCATTCCATTGCCTGCACCTTTTCATAACTTATTATTTCATTGTTTGCCATGTTTAAGGTTAGGGTTGCACTTAAAAAAAATGAAACTCATTTCATTGCTTCTCTAAGCCTTTTCATAACTAGACACATTATTTGTTTGTAAATAATAAACATATGTATTCTCAAATTATTAGCTATAGTTTGACCTAATCAACCCCTGGCTTGTGATCTTTACATTTGTTTGTATTTGAGGCCATAATCTAACTTAATTGAGCAATAAACATGTAAATTGAGGCAACTAAAAGATCACATGTCTTATATTTTGATCCCATCATAACCAAACAAATACATAAGTTATGAAAAAGCACAGGCAAATGAATGAAATAAGACTGACAAAGAATGAAAAAAAATTATGAAAAAGTGCAGGCAAAAGAATGAAATGATACTGGCAAAGAATGAAAAGAAAAGAAATAAAGTTGGCAAAGAATGAAAAAGTTATGAAAAAGCACAGGCAAAAGAATGAAATGCATTTCATTGCCAAGGAGAAATGAAAAATGTGGTGGGTAGGAATGAAATAGCTGCAAAGCAAGAATGAAATAGCCTAGGCATTTCATTTCATATTTCACTTGGGGGGATTGAAAAGACTGTGCAGGCAAATGCCCAGGTTTTATCATAAAAGTGGTAGGCACTAGTGGTATCCAACCTCAGGGGAATAGAGAACTTCCGTAAGGCGCAGCTGCGAGATGTCGGCACCATTAGGTATGTCAATCACCATCTCGCCCTTGCCAACAGCCTGAAAATCTTGCTTGTTGGCAGCTCGGAAAGGCTTCAGCGGAATCTCAACAAAATTTTTGAGATCATCTCGGTACGGCGAAATGTGGGATGTGCAACCCGAATCATAAACTTCGGTACGTGAGATGTTGCATGTGTTGCTACTGGCACTGACAAATGCCGCAACGTGTTCAGGGGTGCCAGGGTCCTCCAGCGCAAATGGCACATCAACAGCTGGCACGGGATCTTCGAATAAATCGTCAAAATCCCAGTTGCTCCCTTCAGAACACTCTCCAATGCTTGTCCCTTCATCCGCTGCCTCAGAAAACCAGTCGCTATCAGTAACGGCGCCACTCTCAGGCTCGTCATCCGAATCGGAGTCCGACACATCCTTGAGGTCAGGCATGCTGTCTGAATCAGAGTCTGACACAGCCTGGAGGTCAGGCATGCTGTCATCTGACTCATAGTCAGTGACGGCCACGGCAGCAAAAGCCCCCTCGCATTCGGAGTCTGAGTTCACGCCAACAGCGGCATTCGCAGAGCCGCTTTTTGGTGAGTCTTTCGATTTCTTTCCGTCCTTCGCTTTGTTGGGGCATTTATCCCTAAAATGCCCTTCCCCTCCACAGCCCCAGCAGGTACCACAAGGATATTTGTGGTTACGGCCCCCAGCTTTCCTGCCCTTTGACAAAGACGCAGACGCAGTCATAGCTTCATCGCGATCGTTGTCCTTGGGAGACTTCCCATTGGAACGACGTGACCGCTGAATTTTTTGCTGCTCGTACTCCTCAGAGATGAGGGATATCAACACATCAGGGTCAATGGTCTTTGACGTGTGGAAGAGCTTGGTGGCGGCGAGCTGGTTTGAGGCAAAGTTGGAAAGGGACACAGGGAGGGATGAAATGATGGTAGAAAGGTAATCTTTGGTGTCGATCTCGACGCCAACCGTTGCTAACTCCTCACGCTTCACACATAGGGAATCCAGGAACTCTCGGACATTGCCCTTCTCAGGGCACTTCATGTCCAAGAAGCGCGCGCGAAGCTCTGTTTGCGCGAACGCGCCTTTCTGGGTAAATTCCGTGGTAATTGCTTCCCAGCGTTCCTTAACTGACGTCTTGTTTCGAACATGCATCAGGGCAGAATCCGGCAATTTCTGGGTGAGCAGGGACCTGGCCGACCGCTCGTCCTTGTCCCATTTCTCGATAGCGGCGAGTTCCTCAGTAGTGGGTGCAGAGGGGTTTGCAGCAGTGGGGCATGGGGTGGTACCAGAGAAGTGACCCCAGAACCCTTTAGGCTGGACGGCGTCTTCGAAACGGAGGGAAAATACGGCCCAGTTGAGGCCAGTAGTATCGAGCTTTGGAACACTCGACAGGAGGATATCGTTGAGCGAAGCGCTGGTGACGGACATAGTAGCAGCGTGCAAGGGGTACACAATAAAAATAGGCAGGGTGCGCGGGGCCCAATAACCTGTAAGATTAGCTATACGAAGATAACGTAGACTCAGTGTTTGCGCAGGTAAGCCAAACGACTATAGATTCACCTATACGAAGATAACGTAGACTACGGGTGAATCAGTAAAGTGAAATAGAAAGTAAGTAAAAGATATTCACCTCAGTGTTTGCGCAGGTAAGCCAAACGACTGAGGTGGAAGTATGTAGAGTCCAGTATTTATGTTCTACGGAGTAACCAAAGGCACGCATTACATTTGGACGCGTGCAAGGAACGTATCATGAGTGATGAAGAATATGAAATATAAAGGAACATGTGAGTAAGGGGAAAAGAATGTAAGCAAGGGAATTTATCTGAGGATATGGAGATGGCGAGGACGTCGTCACCTTGATTATTCCAACAACATGTAGTGCAAGAGGATGGCAAGACTGCTGACAAGATGGTTCAAGACAAAAGATCAATTTCTTATGTAAGATATCCAAATCTAGCTCACACCACAAAACCCACTACTACAGTGCTTTGCACTGCCATTTGCACAACGAGTTTTGGAAATCCTGTTTGTGTATGTTGTACCGTGACCTTCAAAACAGGAAGTAAGAGACTGCTTACCGGACACAACATCCAATAAGGCCTGCAATCTCCTGCTGTGAAAGATGTTGCTCATCATGGCAAACAATGATCCGCACACACATCTCATCCGATGCCTGAGGCACAACAAAAGTTGGGTTTGAGAAATACAAAATTCCCAAAGTGCTCAGATCTCGTTCTGATGCATGACAATCTGTGACGAACATACAAAACCAAACATAATTTTCGCGATTTCAGTGTGCAAACGGCAATGCAAAGCACTGTAATGTAGTGGGAATTCTGAATCTGTGAAAAGGGAAATTCTGAATGAAGGGAAACTTACATGTTCCAGCCTGGAAAGCTGTCACACTTGCTCTGGGATATTGGGCTATGTTTCTTGTGTGCATGTACAATTTGTAAGTATGCAGTCCATTGTTTGACAAAAAGAGATTAAGTCGATGAATGCACTATCATCATCTAGTCCGCGGTGATACCTTACTAGCATGTAAATCCTTCACATCAAAAAACACACTAACCCCAAAAGCCACACATAAAAGACATGCAGCGGCCGAAGAGACGTTGTACGCATTGCACCTGTATCCATGCAAAGGAAGGTTATCCATCAGCATCAAACACTCCACCAGTGTAAGAAAGACAGGGGAAAGGAAAAAGACGTACCACCCCGAAAACGCACCACTAGGACACCTCTTACTCAACAAAATCAACACAAACGCGCCTCCCCACAACACCACACCCGCCACCTCAACTACCGCAAGCTTCTTCGCCCACCCGCGTGCATCGCGCCATGATTCTTCCATTGCTAGCCCGGCAAGTATCCCGCGTCTGCGCTGGTGTCTTCCCCTCCCTTTACTACGTGGCTTGGGAAAGGAAAAGCCACCTGGCATACCACCGTCGTCGTTGTCGTCGCTTTCACCTTCGTCGTCGTGGCCGGGGTCAAAGTTGAAGGCGTGTGGGTCGACAATGAGGTTGACTTGTACAACTCCCCCTCCTCCTCCTCCTCCTCCCTTGCCCTTCCGGCCCTTCTTCCCCCGTTTACCGCCGCCTCCGCCTTTCTTCTGCCCCCTCCACCACCTCCAGGAACGGGGAGGACCATCATTCCGTTCCCTAACAATGGGTTCCCCATGTCGAAGAGGTAAAGGAGGAGGAGGAGTGTGAGGACGGAGAGGATGTATAAAACGAAGGCAGCGGGCTTGTTGGCGGGTGGAGGTGGATCCCCTGGATGGGGTTGTTTAATGACGATGGCGGCGTATATACTCGGAATCGCCGCCGTCCCCGCCAGAACGATCTGCACCATCCTCAGCACAAACCGTTTTTTCGGGCCTTACGTTACGAGGTTGCCTTTCGCGTCGACGGTCCCGATGAATGGTTTCCTGTGCTCGTCCAAGACATCGCTTGATCGCCGTTTGTTTGTGCCGAATTCGCGCTCGAGCATGCGGAGACGCTCGAGAGAGTTGTGGCGTTGTATTGCGGTGGGTCGGAGCCCCATGGTACGTGTTAGCGGGAGGAGTTTGGGTTGTGGTGCGAG
Source organism: Laccaria bicolor S238N-H82 (assembly GCF_000143565.1). Lineage (NCBI taxonomy): Eukaryota > Fungi > Basidiomycota > Agaricomycetes > Agaricales > Hydnangiaceae > Laccaria > Laccaria bicolor. The sequence continues at coordinate 2,544,109 of NW_001889872.1, read as the reverse complement.
GAGGTGGAGTGGGGAGGGAGGTCCCAGGGGAGGTGGTCAGGAACGTAAGTTGGGTCGAAGATCGCTTTGTTTCGTGAAGGTGGGGCGGAAGGATGGGTGTGTAGATGCCTGGATCGTCGAAGTGGTGGTGTGGGCACTGTGGGGTGTTGTCGTTGGGTGAAGTTGGTACCAGCTCCGAGACCAAGCAGGGAACTGGGAGATGTAAATTTCTGGATGTTGGTAACCGCGGTAGCGTGTCAAGTCGGCGGCAGTGGTGCCGGTCTTTGCCTACTACGTGGATTCTGTGTTCTAGTTGAATGCGTAGCTCTCGACGTGAGCGTCGGCTGTGAAATGAAGCTCGGTGGTCGCCCTGAGCTTGTACGGTGGGGTGTGATGCGTGCTTGGGATACGAGCAAGATACGAGGGGCGGTTAAATCGTGGGTAAGGGTCCTCCGTTTGTCGTGTGCGAAGGTGCGTAGTCTGCGGGATCGAGTGTGTCAACAGACCTTTCCAGGGGAGGTGAGGATAATGGTTTGGTTGAACAGGAGGGTACTCGGCTTGTGCTGTGATGAGGGCATTCTTCTTCAAGATGATATCCCCCAGAGTTTTTGCGAGAGAAGAGGATCATGTAACATACACTCTCGTGCCACGTTCGAGCATGAGCTCCGATCTGGCAGAGCCAGCTGCACTCGACTTGCTATGGGATGACACATTCACCGCATGCTTGCTGGAGCTTCGACGACCTCATGGATTGGTCAGTGCCGTCTCCTCTTCAGCTTCAACCTCCAATATTCACCTCTCTCTCTCTTTGTACTTTTCCTCCCCTTCGCATGTTGCGTCTCTTCTTCTTCGTCCTCCTCCAATTCCACGGATGGTCAGGAATCAATGAGCTCAATGTGCGATCCTTCGGGATGGGTGGTGGAGGTAAGTTAGTGCGCTTAGAACTTGGTCGGCCATTGATTTGATGAGATGAATGAAGCGGGTTGATTCTCTTTGTGGTGGGGGTGTGCTTTAGTTTGATCATGCGAGTCCGGACTCCGGTGGGGGGAGGTGGGAGTGAGAACCGCGGATAAGATCTACGCAAGATCTACGCGCCTAGGACGTCTACAGTCATTATTCTACCGTCAGTTTTTAGTATTAGAAGAGACAGGCTCGAGGAACGTACGCTGACATGAGTCGTCACGTCATGGTAAGTGAGTAAATGCGCGATCACAAAAGTCACTCGTTCAGTTGGAGACGGGTCTACTTACACGATCCCAACACGACCCATTAGTACTCACTCGTTCCACTCCTTGCTCACGTCTAAAGCTTCAAGCTAGCAAGTACGTACGTACTAGTAATGTCACAAAAAGTTGTTCACGCATCTATGTACAGGCACAGGCATAGATCACGATAACCTTCTTAGAGAAATACGTTTTCCCCCTCTTCCCGCATGTCCTTTCGCAAGCTTCTATTTTTTCCCCTTCACACCGGTACCTCTGCCGCCTCAGACGCCGCCGCCGAAGTCTAAACAGTGCTCGCATGTGGTCATCCCCCAATCGAAATCTACCTTTTCGCCTTCAGAGTACTCTTCACTTTCTCGACGAGGCGAAGCCTGTCCAGCTTAACTGATCGTTCCTTCTACGAGTACTCCATCTCGACAAGGGTTTCGTCCATCGACAACCTTTTTGCATTTTGAGATACCAACAATGTCTTCACGGTATTCAGGCAGCCCTGTTGGCGTTTCGGGTTTCATTTACGTGTTTGCCTCGACTTCACCCTGTCAAGAACGCGTGAGACGAGCACCAAGGCGGGAGGTTATGAGTGAGGGCAAACCTGAAAAATAAGGAATCTTTTGTGGACGTTTGAACCTCGTAGTATGTATGCGCTTATTCGTCCGTTGATCGAGTACCCGCTTTGATTGTTCCCGCACCCTTGACGTGAAACGACGAGTTTGGAGGCAGGTACAAGTTCCAATACACTGGACGGGCCTATAAAGGAGATGATGAGCTTTTTACGCGCATGTTTGAGTTGTGTGAGGCTCACCGGATCGAGAATGTCGCAGAAGTGGAATCCAACACTACACTCCGCAAAGACTGGATTTCTTGCAGAATTGTGGATAAGCGCAGAGAGTTGGTTTGTCGCATTTCGGAAGACGATACCCAAAAACGACCAGCAAAGCGTCGGTGGTATTCAGCTTTCCTGATCCTTTAGTTTACGATGTAAGAGAGTGACTGTAAACGAGAATCTTATGAGGCAAGAATTCGAGGATGAGACTGGGCTTACCTTAAGAAAAAGTTTAATCTCCTGTCGCCGTCCTGCACAACTCAATTCGAAATCGACAAGGGCCATTTGGTAAATGACGAAACGTAAGTTGCAACCAGAAATCTCTTCAGGCATCGCTGTCGAAATAGCATGGTGCTGCTGGAACAACGACTTTCCGCTTCCTCTTCCTGAGGCGACGTGGAGGGTGCTGGCGCTTCAACATCCATTAGCGCCTGGCGAGATAGGTCGTGTTTGAGCTTCCTTAGCTGGGGCGCGAGGTTTGCGAGCTGGATCAGCGACCTTGGGCTTGCGACCTTCAAGCTTGCGGACAGCTTAAACCTTTCGTCGTCGCCGTCGTCGTCAGGTGGGGTAGTGGCGACACCAGACTCGCCATTGCCTGATGCACGAGTTTGGCTTTGCAGGACTTCCTGGACTTTGTGTTCATCCCCATCCGCCCCATCTTCTCCGTCCGCTTCTCAACTTCTAGACGTCCTCTATGGGCGCTGGTGCCTTCAAACCGTGAAACCATGATTCCATCCTGAGTTTTGAATTATTGATGTCTGGCTGATGGGAGTTCGTCCATGGGAGAAGGCGTGGCTCGGACTTGGGAATATGCAATGAAGGGGGTATGAACATGTTGAGTCTTGCAGGAGTCCTCAGGCCCTTGCATCCTAAACCACGTAGAATAAGCGTCGTCATATTAAAATCGATTCGGAGCTAATAACGAACGTTGAGGCTTCACAAACTCCGATTCACTGAAGTCCTGCGCTCCAGAGGATTGACAGCGAAGGTGAGGGTAACCGCCGAACATGCTTGATATCCACGCAGCTGCTAGAGGTGTGCTTTGGCTCTTGAAAAGCTTCAACTGGCGTATCGGGCGTTGCTTCCAAGTCGATTGAGTAGCGGGGCAGCTGCACGCCGTGTTAGCCTGAAATTTGAGCAGGATAGATTCTTAAGGATGGAACCGACCAGTAATTTCGAGAGCGAGCACGTCCACCCATCATCCCTGTTTTCCTGGCGAGAGCGCCAGCCCCAAATAGTTTCACAGTGAACACAAACCAGTCGTTTATCAAAAGTAAATCCCGGATCCGTGGCGTCTTCCACTACAGTCATAGATATCGAGAAGAAGATACAACGTCACCCCAAATGATACATACCTACTAAATACTGGAAACAGCGAAAGCTTGGGTGTTCGAAAGGAGGTGGCTTTGCGGCGGGGGCACTCTTGCTCGTGCTTTTTCGACCACGATCCTCGACTCTTGCAAGGAAGTCCACCTTGAAAGTGCGTTTATAGAACGCAAAACACGTAGGCACGCAACCAAAGGAATGGAAGCCCATCGAGGTGTAGAAGTACTCATAAGGAAGTACTTGCATCCTAATATGTGAACAAGAAGTGTTAAGGAACAATTGCATGGGAAAACGCACCCAAGGTCCGAAGGAGGCAAAGGTCGTGGTTTTAAGTCGAGAGACAAACAGAGGTCGAGGTCGAGGTCAAGGGAACGTCCGAGTAAGTAACTTCGCCTTGGAGGCCGGTGACATCGAGGGGCTTTATGAACATCATTTTACAATCAGAGTGCCGAAGACAAAGACGCAAAAGAATAACGTACCCACCGCAGTAACCACCCTTCCTACCTGCCAAAAGAGCGCGCTCCGCATCGTCTCTGATTTAACGACTATCCATCGCGCAGGTTCCAAGGTTTGGTCTACGTCGAGGCGAGGGGCCTAGTAGCTGTGGGACATGGACGATGGCTTCGTGATGGACTTTTGGCTTATGTAGAATTTTAATCGATAGAGTGCGGGGGGAGAAAGTGCAGGCACTGGGCGAATCGCGTTTGGATGTTCGTTGGGATTACGCCATGGAGTTTGCCCTTGTTGTAGATGGAGACACATGACATCTGTTTGGTTGAAAGTATCACCGTAAACAACAGGTGCCTCGTCTTCCTTCTCAACTTCCATCTCGTCTATGATGTCAAACCAACCCAAAGATTCTACATTGAAACTGCCGTCTAGTCGCAACAACGCCGCAAGATTGCGGTCGCCGATACCTCGATCTGCGAACGATGGTGCTGGTGTAGCCCGCTCCAGTTCTGCGCCGCTCATCATGACGACTCCATCCTCAGCCATCCGCGCGGTTGATGGAGGAATGGCTGTCACTGGTGAGATACCTGACAACTCCTTCACGCATCCAGTCAATATTGATCTTCATCCATTGTAGGCGACCAGGCTGGACATCCACCTGTGACTCAGCCCTTGCAACAGCCTTTCCCTGTCTTGAGTGGTCTGTTCTGCTTGAAATTCTGCTTTTCCAAGTTACTGACAATCTGACATAGATCATCTGAAATCTGGCCCATGCATCTCGACCCCACCTCTATCCAACCTTCCCGTTGCGGATCCAGTGGGTAATTTCTACAATAAATTATTATGGTCTATATCAGATGCAAGCTCACCATGCAGGTCATTCAACTAACCCTGAAGTTGGTGTTATGAATAATTTTGAGAGGGTTCAGAATGTAAATACCGGCCCCAACCAAGGTAGGTCAATTTGGACAATCTCATGTTCAAAACTCTCACCTCCATTCTAACAGGTGTTATTGTTCAGCGAGTCATCAATCAAGGTGTGTGATAAACACAACATGCTAGTGACCTCAATAAACATTTTGTTCAATAGTTGTGGATTTGGGTATTTCAATTACTCTTCAGACGATTGAGGACAAACAACTTGGTATATATATATGCCAGTTCTAGCTGTGCCATTTTAACTAACCAATCTTATTACTTCAGCTAGAGATATTTGTGCATGGCTCTCCCCACCTGACAGTTCTAGAAATTACAATGCAGCGTATACAATCTTAAAGAGTCAGCCAGACTCCTGCTCATGGTTTCTTAAAGGGAGGAGCTTTTCAAAGTGGCTGGCAGAGGCTGGCTTTCTCTGGATCAAGGGAAAATGTAAGTTATCTGTCAATAAATACAGCTCTGGACTGTGGATTTACCAAACATTAAGCTGGATGTGGTAAAACCATTTCAAGGTAAATACTTTGCCTGCTCTATTGTGTCAGGATGGAGGTAATGAAAATTTTCATTAGCTCTTCCATCATTGATCATCTGTCCAAAACACAAGCATCTCTTTCAACTGCTTATTTCTTTTTTGATGGCAGAGATTCTCAAAAGGAACTACAGCTGCATGATAAACTGATTCAATCACTTATTTGGCAATTCTCACTAAAATGTGGGAATGGTGTTCCAAAGGTTTTGGTGGACTTGTATTCTCTCCATGGCAATGGCTATCAGCAACCATCTCTTGAGGATCTTCATAATGTCCTTGAAAAGATTCTTGGTGGCTTTAACTCTGCATATATTATTCTGGATGCTCTTGATGAATGCTCTGAAAGAGATAAGGTGCTTGACTGGGTTCAGACTGTCATCTTGCATAAGAATAAAAATCTCAGGCTGCACTTCATCACTACTAGCAGGCCAGAAAAAGAGATCAGTGATAAATTTAATTCTTATGACTGTGTTGACATGGTTAATTCATCTGAAAACCATGATATTGAGGTCTTTCTTGACTATGAGCTTCAAACTGGCAGGCAGAAATGGCCTCAAGACATTCAGAATGAAATAAAGTTGACTTTGAGCAATCATGCAGATGGAATGTATGTTATTAAACTAATGGTTCAATGGCAGGGTGATCGCTAACTTTAAATTTAGGTTTCGATGGGTTGCATTGCAGCTAGTGGAACTTAAGAAATGTTGAACTTGGAAGGCAATTAAAGAGCAGCTGAACAATCTACCTGAAGGTTTGGATGCAACATATGATCAAATTTTGCTGGGGATTGAGAAAAGAGACTATGACTACACTAAAATATTTCTACTGTGGTTGTGCTTTGCTGTTCGTCCAATGACATTGAAAGAACTTGCTGCAACTGTAACTGTTGATCTTGAAGCTGAAAATGGACCACAATTTGAATGTGAAAATGAACTTCATGATATCTCAGATGTTTTGAAGATGTGCTCCAGTTTTGTTATTGAATCAGAATGTATGTCTTGATATTTCACAGGATTGAAGTGAACACTAAACATCAAACAGATGAGATCAAGCTTGCACACTTCTCGATCAAGGAATATCTCTTGTCTAAGTATGTTAAAGGACATCATGACAAGAAAATAAAAGCTTTCAGCTTGAGCCCAGAGCTCTCTCATTCTATGATATCTCAGACATGTCTTGCCTATCTTCTGCAATTGGAAACACCAAGGTCACGAAATTATGCAGATTTGCCTCTTATGGAGTATGCAGCAAAAAACTGGATATTCCATGCACAATCTAGTCATAATGATGAATTGCAAGAATCTTCTCTATTAAAATTGATGATGAAACTTCTAACACCTGAAAATCTTGCTTTCATTAATTGGGTTGAGATTTATGATCCACAAAATGCTTCTCAACACTTGCCACCACTGTATTATACATGTGAAGCTGGTTTGATCAAAGTTACAGAGAGTCTGTTGAAAAATGGAGTAGATGTGAATACATGGGTGAAGAGAAACTATGGGCATGTTTTGCAGGTGGCATCATCTAAAGGCCATGGGGCAATTGCAGAGCTTTTGATAGAGAATGGGGCAGATGTAAATGCACAAGGAGGACTCTTTGGAAATGCACTTCAGACAGCAGTATTTTGGGGTCATGACGTGATTGCAAAGATTTTAATAAAGAATGGGGCAGATGTTAATGCACAAGGAGGACACTATGGAAATGCACTTCAGGCATCATTATTTTTGGGTTATGAGCCAATTGCAAAGCTTTTGATAGAGAATGGGGCAGATATGGGTGTACAAGAAGGATACCATGGAAATGCACTTCAGGCAGCATCATACAAAGGTCATGAGGCAATTGCAAAGCTTTTGATAGAGAATGGGGTAGATGTCAATGTGAAAGGAGGACATTATGGAAATGCACTTCAGGCAGCATCAATTCATGGACATGAGGCAATTGCAAAGCTTTTGATAGAGAATGGGGCAGATGTAAATACAGAGGAAGAACACTATGGAAATGCACTTCAGGCAGCAGTACTTGATGGTCATGAGGCTATAGCAAAGCTTTTGATAGAGAATGGGGCAGATGTGAATGCACAAGGAGGAAAGCATGGAAATGCACTTCAGGTGGCATCATATAAAGGTCATGAGGTAATTGCAAAACTTTTGATAGAGAATGGAGCAGATGTGAATGCACAAGGAGGATGCTATGGCAATGCACTTCAGGCAGCATTATTTTTTGGTCATGAGGAAATTGCAAAGCTTTTGATAGAGAATGGGGCAGATGTGAATGTACAAGAAGGATACTATGGAAATACACTTCAGGCAGCATCATACAAAGGTCATGAGGCAATTGCAAGACTTTTGATAGAGAATGGGGCAGATGTGAATGCACAAGGAGGACAGTATGGAAATGCACTTCAGGCAGCATTACTTTTTGGTCATGAGGCAATTGCAAAGCTTTTGATAGAGAATGGGGCAGATGTGAATGTACAAGAAGGACACTATGAAAATGCACTTCAGGCAGCATCATACAATGGTTATGAGGCAATTGCAAAGCTTTTGATAGATAATGGGGCAGATGTGAATGCACAAGGACAGTATGGAAATGCACTTCAGGCAGCATTATTTTGTGGTCTATGAGGCAATTGCAAAGCTTTTGATAGAGAATGGGGCAGATGTGAATGCACAAGAAGGACACTATGGAAATGCACTTCAGGCAGCATCATACAAAGGTCAAGAGGCAATTGCAAAGCTTTTGATAGATAATGGAGCAGATGTGAATGCACAAGGAGGACAGTATGGAAATGCACTTCAGGCAGCATTACTTGGTGGTCATGAGGCAATTGCAAAGCTTTTGATAGAGAATGGGGCAGATGTGAATGCACAAGAAGGATACTATGGAAATACACTTCAGGCAGCATCATACAAAGGTCATGAGGCAATTGCAAAGCTTTTGATAGATAATGGGGCAGATGTTAATGCACAAGGACATTATGGAAATGCACTTCAGGCAGCATTACTTGGTGGTCATGAGGCAATTGCAAAGCTTTTGATAGAAAATGGGGCAGATATGAATGCACAAGAAGGACACTATGAAAATGCACTTCAGGCAGCATCATACAAAGGTCATGAGGCAATTGCAAAGCTTTTGATAGAGAAGGGGGCAGATGTTAATGCAGAAGGAGGACAGTATGGAAATGCACTTCAGGCAGCATTACTTGGTGGTCATGAGGCAGTTGCAAAGCTATTGATTGAGAATGGGGCAGATGTGAACATACAAGGAGGACACTATGAAAATGCACTTCAGACAGCATTGACTCTGGGTTATGAGGCAATTGCAAAACTTTTGGTAGAGAATGGGGCAGATGTCAATGCACAAGGAGGAAGCTATGGAAATGCACTTCATGCAGCCCTATTTTTGGGTTATGAGGCAATTGCAAAGCTTTTAATAGAGAATGGGGCAGATGTGGATGCACAAGGAGGATATTTTGGAGCTGTACTCCAAGTAGCATCATCTGGAGGGCATGAGCCAATTGTGAAAACTCAGATAGACAGTGGGCTAATATAAATGCACAAGGGGGATTACATGAAATGCAGTATCATTGATATACAACAAGGCAGTTATAAACAAGGCAGTTATAAGATAAACAAATATGGCAGTCATACATAAAGGTACAGGCAGGGTGAGTATGACATCAAATCTTTCCTTAAAGTCAGCTGTGTTGATAACTAAGTAAATATTCTATATAAGCATTCCACAACATAATCGTAAGTAAGCAAACAATGTCAATATATATGTAAAATAGATCTACAAGTCCTGTAGGGGTTCTGACCTCTGAACACATCATTGTGTTTATTAATTAGATTAAACATCTTGGTGGTTTTTCATGGTTTTTCTATCCTAAGTCAATGTCAGTGTCAATGATCACAGAAAGTCAGATATTGGATGTTAATACCATAATTGCAATCACCTGGGTGTACTTTACTCTCCCCCACAGATTCTAGATGGAGTCCATATGGACTCCAGAAATCTATCTGAACTCCATCTGGAAAAGACCTCACTCTACAACTTTGTTGAAAATCCATTTGGACTCCACATGCATGGAATCCAGATGGATTTGAACACAGTTTCAACATGGACTTTGCCTCTACAGAAGATCCCAACTGTAGCCAGATGTCATGCAGCTTAAGCTACTGACCTTATGCTGATAACTCAATCCTAAGAGTGACTTATGACATTTCTATCTGAGCAAGGAAAATTCAAGTGTATTTATTTAATAGAATTACATGAATGTATTTTACTACTTTGAATGTTAATGAGAGGGGGGGGAAAGTGGTAGGGAGAGGGCATGATAGAGTGATGGAGGAGGGAGGGAGGAAGGGAGGGAGGAAGGGAGGAAGGGAGGAAGGGAGGGATGAAGGGAGGGAGGAAGGGAGGAAGGGAGGAAGGGAGGGATGAAGGGAGGGAGGAGAGTAATGGAGGGGGAAGGAAGGGGAGAGGAGTGATAGAAGAAGGGAGAGGAAGGGAGTGATGGAGGGGAAGGGAGTGATGGAGGGGAAGGGAGTGATGGAGGGGAAGGGAGTGATGGAGGGAGGGAGATGAGAAAGGAGGTTATGGAGGGGGAGACAATGGTGGGTACTGGTCATCTTTGTATGTGAGAAGTCCTCTTTGTACATGGGTGGTTGTCTTCATACGTGGGCAGTTGTCTTCATACATGGGCAGTGGGAGGTCATTTTCATACATGCACAGTCATTTTCCTATATAGGCTGTAGATCTGGATGTGTGGTCATAGATGCATTGTGGACAGTGATCTTGACATTGATGTGGTTTGTGGATGTGGGTGTGGACACACCATGAATGGTTGGGGTTCTCATAGTGGTCATATGTGTCTCTTGCAGGTGATATGCATCATCTGTGGGCATCATCATCACTAGAGGGTGGTGGGGGGTGACTGTTTTTGGGTGGGCTGTTGTTTTGTGGGCAGCTGTGTATGATTGCCACATCACGAACGACAATGTGGCCTCTTGGATTTAGTGTGAAAAATGAAAAGGGGGAGGACAGTGTGGCTACTTACCTCAATATTGTGGAGGGTGATGATGGCACTTCAGTCACCCATTTTAGGGTACCTATGAGGTATATGAATTCTTTGATTTGGGTACCTCCATGGTACCCATTCCAAGGGTGGTATATGAGCACATACCAATACCATGGTACGATGGAATGGAAAACCCATACCATATCCCACTCATACCAATACCATATTACCATACCATACCATGTCATCTCATACCATACCATTTGACCTCATACCATACCATACCATCATACCAAAGCTGACAAAGGGTGTCTGGGGTCCTTTTCCAAAATACATAAAATATTTCTGCAGGCTGCAATACTGGTCCATCAGGTGCCATTTTTTGTGGACAGGTTCTTCAAGTTTTTGCTGACATTTTAAGCTATCACACTCACATAGGAGTCTGTTCAGCTGCCAAACCTGCCCAGGTTTTCGGAAAACCTAGTTACCATATATAGTACCATGGGAAACAATCAACTTGTGATGGTTTGTGATGAATGCAAACACAGTTGGCACGTGCAAAACACTGCTTACTTCAAAAATGCCATGCTCTCGTACAATGCCTGCTGCTCAATGCAGAGCCCTTCTGGCTACCATTTTGTATATGGTTCAATGTGCTGCACTTGCCATGTCCTTGTATGCCAGTCAGTGGTACTGGAAGCAGCCTTATCACACTTCTGCTTTGACTGGAGCAGAATGGGTTGAGGAGCTTGTTTATGGTCATCCTGACAGGATTAAGAATTGCCTAGGAATGAGGGTTCATGTATTTCTTGCCTCGCTGGCTGAGCTGTGCTTGTGTGGGCTGAAGGACTCCAGACATGTTGCTTTAAGGGAGAAAGTTGCAATTTTTCTCTATACATGTGTAACAGGACTCTCCATCTGACATGTTGGAGAACAGTTTCAACGTTCAAATGACACAATCTCAAAGTAAGAACCAATTTGACTAGAAATTTCTGGCTCACCGAAATCTGTCATCAATAGATACTTCAAAGAAGTCTTATTTGTGATTTCATCACCAGCCTTCTATGATCAATATGTTTTTTTACCTGCCACCAATGATCCTGTACCCCCTTCTATATTGGATAACCCAGAGTGATTTCCCTTTTTTGAAGGGGCAATAGGTGCAATGGATGCTACTCACATAAATTGCTGCCCATCTTCATTGGAACACCAGGCTTCTTGTAACCACAAAGGAGGTGTGACCCAGAACACACTATGTTGCTGCTCCTTTGATTTCTGGTTCCAGTATGTTCTCAGTGGATGGGAAGGATCAGCAGCAGATGCAACCCTCTTTCACGATGCACAAACAAGTGACCTCCCCATTCCTCATGGGAAATATTATCTTGCTGATGCTGGGTTTGGTGCATGTGATTCTCTGCTTGTTCCATACCAAGGTGTTCGCTATCATCTTGCAGAGTGGGGAAGAGCATCTGTTCGGTAAGAAAGAAAAAAGTTCTTTCTCTATTGTGATCAATCTGAAATTATCATTATATAGTCCTGCCAATCATGAAGAATTGTTTGATTTGTGGCATGCATCGGCAAGGAATGTTGTTGAGTGGATCTTTGGTTCATTAAAGAAACATTTCAGCATTCTCACCCACCCTCCCAAATATGATATGGATATACAGGCTCATATTCCACCATCAACATCTGCAATTCATAATTTCATTTTGCACCATGACCCCATGGAGGTTGAGGAAATTGTGTCCTCAGAAACACCAGATCCTAATCCAGGAAACCCACCAGCTGAGAAGGATTTTGGGACTCTTGCACGTGGTCCACCAAATGCTGCAGAGAAAGCTCGGGCAAAGGAAAAGCAGGATGAAATTGCACAACAAATGTGGGACAGTTATCAGGCCATTCTAGCTGAGCGAGGCAACAATTTTGCTTTAGAATAAACCATTATTACTTTGTTATCAAATGAGTGACTAGGAGGGATATTAAAAGGACTATTAACATATTAAACAAGTGGCTAATGGGTGGCTATGGATCACAAAGACTTGTTCTCATCAACAACTGGAACCAGAATGCGAAGTTTCATACAAATCCATGATTTGCGAAGGTCTTCATTGTCCTTCATTGACTGATAGGCTATAGCAGCATGGGGCTCACACTCAAAAATGTCGATTAACATCACAAGTTGAATCGATGTCAACCAGTTCTTCTTGAGGGTTTGTGCACAAGTCATGGCTTCTTGTAAGCGAACAGGTGTTGCTGGGAGTGTCGATGGACAAAAGGCAGTCTCCATGATGTCAGTGATATGATTCATAATCTTGCTAAGACTATTCATAATTTGGTTACCATGTGAAATGTGCACATGTTTGTTGTCAGTCCATGGACCAGGACTTGCAGCATGTTTGGCTGCAGGGGGGGATGAACGTTGAGGAGGGGTGGATGGCTACCGTTATGTTAAAAGAGATGATCATGCTGTATAGACAAAAGAAACTCACCTCATCTGGTTCACCAGGCACCTCAGGGGACGTGGACCACTCTTGAGAGCCTTCAACTTTGGCATCATCAACCTGACCACCCCCTTCACCGAGACCATCTGAATGAGCACTATCAACCTGAGCTGTACTGACCCCTTGCAAAGCTTGGAAAACGTGGGCACCTTTGGCCAAAGATGAACCCAAAGCATCAAATGCCTCCAAATAGGCCCAGCCTGCATTCTGGAAGGGCTGTGCAAGTGGATACTTAGCTACGTAGTTGTCCCAGGTGCCTTTCTTCTCTGGAGTGATATCAGCTCCCTTGTTGTCATCCCAAGACCAGCCTGAGTTGTTCCGAATGGCCTTAACAACTTCATACGTCTGCTTGAGCTAAAAAGGATGGAACAGCTTTGAGAGTGCTCAAAAACGAAGAATAAATGGGCTTACAATCCGAAATTTGCCTTTGCAATCATCACCTGTCTTCGTTGCACCACAGTCAATACCTTGTTGACATGGGCCGCAGCTGCAGTCCAAGTGGGCTTCTTGAATCCTCCTGAATCTCCTTTGGATTTGTGGGCAATTAGAAACTCAAGGAGTGCAGTGATATCGTCTGCGGTCCAGGAAGCGCTTCCTTTGTGGGTTTTGGGGGCATCGGGGACCAAAGAGCGATTGAGAGGGAAAGAAAAATGGTGCAAAAGCATTGAGGCCTTGAGGCCTTGCAGCGGCGTGAAAGCTTAATCAGGATGTGATTACATGAAGTCACTTTATCCGTACCAATTTATGGGGGTACCATAAATTTTGTAAAATCGCCTTCCGCCGGATTCTTTGCTTGACGTCCCTGAAGGTTTGATGGTCCATCAATTCCATTAGCACATAGGGCCGCCTGTACTACTACAGTCTACCCATACCACTCGTCGCTAGTGTTGCCGCGTTTTTTTAACGGCTTATTTTTTGTTTCTTTTATACAGAGCGGAGTTTTCACTCGAATTTTACGTCCTTAGATCTCCCATGTAGATGAGAAGTAGACCTAAATTTAAAAAAAAAGATCGCCAAAAACGACCGAGATTTGATTGAGAGATTCAACCGGCTTTGAAAAAAAGCCAGCTCATTTGAGCTGCGACTTGGCGACCAGCTAAACGTAAATAGCTCAACGAAAACGTAATGCTTTTTTACGTTCTTTTTTTTATAATTTAGATCTACTTCCTATCTATCTGGAGAGTCCAAGAACGTAAAGTTCAAATAATAATTACGCTCTCTATAAGCGAAACAAGAATTTACCGGCTAAAAAACGCGGCATCACTACTCGTCGCTGCCTGCACATCTCCCACTCGCCCACCAGTCCACTCCTTGCTCATTTCCACTGCCAAACACCAACCAAACACAGCTGCATCGGCCTCCACTGCCTCAAAATTGCCTTCCAGGGCCTGCCCAGTTAAGACACTACAACGATGGAGAAGGCCAATGCTGCCACTGTTAATGGAGCGTAGATGGGGAGAAAGAGTCTGAAAAGGAGACCCAATCCTTTTACATGAACGGTGGTATGTGATTCATCTGACTACACTCTCGAACTTGCATTGACCCTTTCTCTTTATTGATTTCAAAACAGACTTGGTTCTACAACAAGGCTATGGCCACCCTCATCAACAGTGTCGGGCTAACCAGCTTCCATTAGCTGCACAAGAATTTCATACTCCTTCCCTCGCCTCTGTCACATACCCTGTGAGGCAGGTAATGATGCCCTTTTTCCTCCACACCATCGTCCTCCACTCCACCTCAAACATACACGCGTTCATTAACACCCTCCACCTCCAAGATGAATATAGCCAGGTTTCGAACAATGCACAGCCACCTGAGTGTCAAGAAAACCCTTGAAAACAAGTTCGATCCTCTCTGGTGACACACTGCATTGACTTATGACACGGACTATTGTAATTTGCACATCCTCACGCCCCCCCTTCCTCTACGCACTTTGCTCCTGCATCAGCAGCGATGCAGCCCATGGTCGTCTGCTCCCCCCCCCCTCTTTTGCAGCTGCGCCACACACTTCACCGAGCACTGTCTTGCAATCTACGTTGACTCTGAGGATTTGGCCTACCTGTCCCTTGGTTGCCTTGTCGACATTACAGTAAGTGTCATTTTTATTTCTTCAGATGATGGTCCTTGCTTATCATTGTGAAATTGACATAGTACTACGTGCCTCCATCACTATGCCTCAAATTGTTTTGATATCGGGTGCTAATGTCCCCACCACCACGTTAACATTGTCGGCTTGCAACTTGTTCACATTCAGAGATTTTGACGACAGTGTGCCTGTGCGCACCACTGACAGCGATCATAAACTAAGGCACTCTATTAACTTTCAGATTGTACAGGGTGAGATGACGTTGGTTTTTTTTGCTGTTGGGGTATCTATACATGGTGTAGAAGCAGCATATGTAGCTCAATAAATTGAATAATCTAACATTGTCTTTTATAAGTCTCTGGAAGAAGGGAGTGCCAAGGTCTGAATGGGCATGGTAAGGGACTTGAGATTTTACAGGGACAGAATGCTTGGCAAAGGATAAATCTGTGAATCAATCACCAGGGTCCAGCTCACTGTAATTTCAACCATTCGGCTCCTGGACTGTGCCAGCTCACTGTAAATCCCTGTAAATTGAACCCAATTTACTGTAAATTCTGGGAGAGTAAGTTCTTACGGCTTCTTACCACTACTTACCCACCTTATTGATACCTATTTCCTGTTGGTTTCCTGTGTCTTAATTCCTGTGTGCATCTGTATTTACAACACAGATGATGGGGATCCCCCTTCAGACGAGAAAGCCTTGTATATATACTATTCTAATAGATGGTCCACTTTACATTATAAAACAGACGCGACGCGACACATTGGTTCTATTTGGTGTGCACGTCAACGAGTACACTCTTCACCATTTCAAACAACATAGTATACATATATCTTAAACACTAAACACTTACGACGACAATGTGAGGAAGCAGGTTGACGAAAGGAAAGAGGGCGCGTTGCTGCAAGGAGGCACGCGTCCTTTCACAAATGTTCTGATGGACTGACTGATGTCGAAGTACATGTTAGAGACAAAAGAAGGGTAGATTAAAGAATGCAGCCCACGATCTCCTCCGTTCCAAGCTTCCAGGCCAAGGAGCAGACCAGGTCTGCAGGCAGCGCTCTTCATCGGCGAGGTAAGTGCGTGGGAAGAGGGCGGGCAGCGTCAACGACGATGAGCGGGCACCCCAAGGTGCAGCTGTTTGGCTGCTGGCAGGAACACAAACAAAGAAGGTGTGTCAGCAGGTGGAATCCCAAGAGCACGTGACCGAATCCGTGTAAATTCTCAGTATTAAGTACTATATAATGTAATTAGGTTTTCCGAAAACCTGGGCAGGTTTGGCAGCTGAACAGACTCTAGAATCCTGGCAATCATCCTTGCACCAAACACATCCAACTTTGCTATCACTTCATTCACTTTGCTGAGGCTCGAAGATGGTCAAATTCTTCTTGATTATGTTCCAACAAAGGATATGGTATTAACGAAGGGTATTACTGGAGAGAAACATATGTGGTTCATTTCCATGCTCAGTTTGAAACCACGAATGAGTGGGAGTGTTAGAAATTGACCTTTAGATTACATTCTCCTTTCAATTCTTGGACTTTATCTACTGATGCATCACACTTGTCACACTCAGTTGTTGTTCTCTTTGCACAACACTGAGCTAGTACGTCATTCAATTTCTCTTTCATTTATATCATTACTTACTGGTACCTAGACATGCTATTTCATTAGGTACCAATATATTGGTTGTTCTCTTTGCACAACACTGAGCTAACATGCTATTTCATTGATACTTAGTACAAGTGCCCACAAGAGGTCTTATCAGTGCCCCCCCTATTCCTGCAGGAATCCAGTCATTCCAGTGTTTTCTCATTCCAGTGGAATCTGATTATTCCGGAATTTACACTGGAATGGTCTTCCCCAGAATGGGCAGGAATGGTCCTCCCCAGAATGAGCAGGAACAGTATTTCATTGAATCCATTGTTTATTTGTTGTATTTGTTACTAATTATAGTTCATTTATTTATGACTGATGCCAAACAATGATTATTTGGCAACCCAGACTCACCAAACACAGCCACTCTTCTTCCTACTACCACCATCGCCGCCAACCATGCTCATCACCCATTGCCACCACCGCCCACAGTGATTGCATTGACCAGAAACCACAAAACCACAACCACATTGACCAGCAACCATGACCACGCCACATTGCATCACATCAATGACAACCCACCAATGGACGGAGTGTGTGTGAGGTCCAGGCGACGCAGGCAACGTGTCGTCTGATAGTGACAACGTGCAGGTGAGTCCCAGCTCCCTAGCCCCCCACCACTCACAGTCCAGGTGCACCACAATGTGTCAACCAACAGACAACAACAACAATGTGGCCCACCACCATCCAGACAATGACGTGGCACCACCGAAAACGCCCAGTGCCCACAAAAATCACACCCTGCCCACCAAAAAACGCCCGCACCCACCAAAAACACCCACTGCCCATCGAAAAACACCCACTGCCCACACAACACATGACAGCACCACACTGCCCAGTGTCCACGACCCCTATGACCACGCCAACACAAGGACATCCATGGTGACATGTCCACGTCCACTTTTGAGATTCCGCCTCAAACTTTAATCCCAAAACGGGAAGTCACCTTATTTTTAGAATCAAGCGGAGGCCAAACAAACTGATATTTGGTGTCATGATTTCTTGCTCGCCCTTGCCCTCCAAGGTTCCAACTCAACGACGGCTGCTCACAGCTCCAGGAGCTTGCCAACCCCATTCCCAAGACAATGTCAAGGTATCTCGCCGGCTTCCCTGCATTCCTTACTGTTACTACTAATGAGCATTCTTTCAGCCTCGCGCAACGAATTGACATAACCGCCGCCATCAAAGCCTCGCATACGAAAATACTAGCCCCTCACCATCACGTAAAACCGTCGCAACAAGAACCCGCCTGCCGTCATGAAAGCCTCGCATACGAAAATACCCCCCCCCCCATCGTCGAACGAACCACTTGGAAGAATGGTACAGCGTGAGTGGTGTCTCGTTTCTGGTGGTGGGTCACGAGGGTAGAGCGAAGAGAAGCAGCAAGGAGGGACCTCAGTGCCTCGTGGAATTATGAATTGGAGGGTAGAGCAGTTGAATGCTCGAGTTCCACAACAGCGTCAACATCTTGATTGAAGATATGTACATCATGTATACTACATAGTTACACTGAAATACTGGAATTCCTGTGTAGAGTCCCTCCTCTCCTCCTCCTTTTTTGAAGCTGCAGGGAAACTTAAAAAACCCAGTGTCGAGCCACAAACCTTCGATGAAATCACTGAGGGAACATTTCTAAAAATAAGTTGGTTTCCCTTTTTGGGATTAAAGTTTGAGGCGGAAAGTGAACAACTGTCCACGTCCACGCCAACATGCACACAACATGCAACAATGACAATGTGATGACAACAACACAACAACATGCCCACGAAACAATGCCCACTGTTCATGAAACAATGCCCAGCACCCATGAAACAACGCCAGCACCCAGCTCGACAACAAGCATGCACACTCCACCACCCTATGCACGACGACAAGTGTGCTTGGCCCCACCACATTTCCTTGTCCCTTATCCCTCCCCCTTTTCTTGTCCCTCCCTCCTCCTTCCTTGTTCCCTGTCCCTCCCCCTTCCTTCTCCCTCCCCTGTTCTTGTCCCTCCCTTTCCTTATCCCTCCCCCTTCCCCCTTCCTTCAATATAGACTCTATGTAGTAGTATGTAGTAAAATACACCCCATGTCATTATTCAAATATATTTAAATACATTGCAATTTGATGTATGACTTCATTAGATGTGAATTTTGTAAGTCTGAGAATGTACTAAGTCATCAGGATAAGGTTGGAAGGACTGGTAAATTTACATGGTTTTCAACCTTGTTCTGTTTGATTCCAGTCCTATTCCACTGGAATGACTGGATTCCTGCAGAAATAGGTGGGGCACTGTAAAGTACTGTGCCCACAATTATGGAGGTGCCTTCACTTGAGTTGCAAATTGGAATCTGTCTCAAGTGTTACTGTGTTAGGTGTGGTTCATGCCAAGTTCACACACCTGTTCAGCTTGCACATCATGCATGTGACATTCCTCACCCCTGTGTGTCACGGTCTTCTCAATGTTTGTGATATTGAAGTAAAAGTTAGACCATTCAAGGGGGTGGCAGAATGTGCATCCTATATATAGGGTTAGGGGGGGGTCAGCCAAGGGGGTTAATTTTTTTTTTGGGACCTATGTTTAAAAAGCCCTTCCAATAAGCCCAAACACTTACAAAGAAGTTCAGATGCACTGCAAACACCTAATTCGCATCTTGCATCGGAAACTGTATGGTTACTGCAAGGTGTATGCATCCTCGCTATCCAGATCATGTTCTGCAACATTTGGGTATAGCTATACCTCAGGGGTAAGGTTACAGTGAGGGTCAAATACAAGCAAATGCCCTTTTGTGCTGGAATCCATCACCTAAAAACTTTCATAAAAAATGTATTGTATTACCTGATTGATATGTTTTTGACATAGGAAGTCAGAAAATTTCCTTTTTTGGGGGGGTTTAGGGGAGGGGGGGTAGGGCGAGGGTGCTCTAATTTCTTTTGGGACTGTATATGTAAAATCCACGTTCCACCACCCCCTTGAGACCATTGAGTAAAATTGAGAGGAAAGCTGAAGCAAAGGTTGAGCAAAGGGATGCTTTGTTTTTAAAATTGATACACACTGATGAAAGGGCGGGAAAGAGTGGAAATTTCTGAGAAAGGACTCTTTGTCCTGATGATGCCACATAAAACATGTGCAGGATTTGGTATTCTCTGAATTTTACAAGGGGGAATGTTCAATTTTTCAAATGACTTTCTTCTTTGTGGAAGGGGGTATTACCCTCCATAATTATTAGCCTGTCCTCAGTGTTCCAGCCCAGAAAAACATGTTGCACTTGCTCTGGCTATCATCTCAATTGGGGTTAATGTGCTATGTTTCTCGTGCATGTACAATTTGTAAGTATACAGTCCATCGTTCGACAAAGAGAGATCAGGTCGATGAATGCATTGCCATCATCTAGTCCGTGGTGATACCTTACTAGCATGTAGATCCTTCACATCAAAAAACACACTAACCCCGAAAGCGATGCATAAAAGACACGCAGCGGCTGAGGAGACGTTGTATGCGTTGCACCTGTATTCATGCAAATGAAGGGAATCCGTCAGCATCACGCCCTCGACCAACAAGAGAGACAGAGAAGATAAGAAAAAAGACGTACCACCCCAAAAACGCACCACTAGGACACCTCTTACCCAACAAAATCAACACAAACGCGCCTCCCCACAACACTACACCCGCCACGTCAACTATCGCAAGCTTCTTCGCCCACCCGCGTGCATGGCGCCATGATTCTTCCATCGCTAGCCCAGCAAGGATCCCGCGCCTGCGTTGATGCCTTCCCCTGCCTTTACTGCGTGGCTTGTGAACGGAAAAACCGCCTGGCATACCGCCGTCGTCGTCGTCGTCGCTTTCACCTTCCTCGTCGTGGTCGGGGTCGAAATTGAAGGCGTGTGGGTCGACGATGAGGTTGACTTGTACGTCTCCCCCTCCTCCTCCTCCTTTGCCCTTCCCACCCTTCTTCCCCCGTTTACCGCCGCCTCCGCCTTTCTTGTTCCCCCCAGGAACGGGGAGGACCATCATTCCGTTCCCTAATAATGGGTTCCCCATGTCTTTCCCTTTTTTCCGTGGGGAACAGCAACATGGTCGAAAGATGAAGAGATAAAGAAGGAGAAGGAGCGTGAGGACGGAGAGGATGTATAAAACGAAGGCAGCGGGTTTGTTAGCGGGTGGAGGTGGATCGCCCGGATGAGGTTGTTTAATGACGATGGCAGCGTATATACTCGGAACCGCCGCCGTCCCCGCCAAAACGATCTGTAACATCCTCAGCGCAAACCGTTTTTTCGGGCCTTGGGTTACGAGGTTGCCTTTCGCGTCGACGGTCCCGATGAGTGGTTTGCCGTGCTCGTCCAAGAAATCGCTTGATCGTGGTTTGTGTGTACCGAATTCGCGCTCGAGCATGCGGAGGCGCTCTTCTTTGAGGTGGGGGTTGAGTGGCGTGGCGTTGTATTCGGGTGGGTCGGAGCCCCATGGTACGAATTCGCGGGAGGAGGTTGGGTTGTGGTGCGAGGAGCTGGAGTGGGGAGGGAGCTCCCAGGGGAGGTGGTCGGGGACGTAAGTTGGGTCGAAGATCGGTTTGTTACGCATGGAATTGTGAAGGTGGGATGGAGGGATGGGTGTGTAGATGTCTGGATCGTCGAAGTGGTGGTGTGGGGTGATGTTGTTGTTGTTGGGTGGGGGATGGTACCAGCTTCGAGACCAAGCAGGGAACTGGGAGATGTCGATTTCTGGGTGTTCTTGGTCTGCGATATTGACCGCGCTAGCGTGCGGAGTCGGTGGTAGTGACGTCGGTCTTCGTCTACTACGTGGATTACGCGTACCCGTTGAATGCGTAGCCGTCGACGTGAGCGTCGGCCGTGAAACGAGGCTCGGTGGTCGACTTGGGCTTGTCCACGGTGGGGTTTGATGCGTTCTTGGGAGTGATGGGAAGGAGGATGGGGAAGCATACGAGGGGCGGTTGAACGGTGGGTACGGATCCTCCGTTTGTCGTACGCGAAGGGTACGTGCGTAGTCTGCGAGATCGAGTGCGTCGACAGACGTTTCCGATGCTTCTCTACGTTGTGCACGGTGCGGGAGGCGGGGGTAGTAATCTGGTTGAACAGGAGGGTGCCCTACTTGAGGAAAGGAATGAGGGTATTCCTCCTGAGGATATTCTTCTTGAAGATATTCTTCCTGTGGATAATATCCCCTAGAGTCTCTTTGCGAGAGAGGGGGATATTCATCCCGCGCATTCTCGTACTGATATGTTTCGCGCTGCAGCTGGTTAAAGGTATCGCGCTGGAGACGATTAAACGCCTCCCTGCTATCCATCGTCGTCGAGGTCGACGGCAAGGGGTCATAAGTTTCTGGGGACCAAGGACGACGGAACTGAGATGGGGGAGGCAGAGTGTCGAGATGGGGGTCATACATGTCGTGTGTCGTAAGCATAAGTGTTAATATCGTTAGAAATCGTTAATAAAGTAGATGTCGCTGAAGGTGGGAAGGTGTCGCGGAAGCTGCTGCTGTCTTGGCCGCTGTCGTTGGCGACGACGACGACGAGCACCAAGAGAGAGAGGTGTGCCGTGGGAATATGATTGAGAGGCTTGTTCAGGCATGATGCATCTCGTCCGAGATTGGTCTGCTCACACTTTCACCAATCTATGGACGCATCCGACGGCGACACCAAAGGCGCAAGCAATAGTGAGCTTCCACTCTCATTCATTGCCTTCTTATTCTTACCGATCATGCGATTACAGACGAACGCCTGTTAGCAGCCGCACGAACAGACAACGAAGAGCTCTTACTTGAGGTACTGGGGCAGGAAGGGACCTTTGATATCAATTGCCAAGATGGGTGAGTTCTCCAGGTCATTTCTGCCGTATGCGAGGACGGAAATCTGATGAGAATCAGCCTAGGAAATACCCGTGTGTTGTCGTTCGTTCCCTCTCCCCACACACTCGCGATGACGATCGGCAATTATTGTTGGATTAGCTCTACATAATGCGTGCGCCTCTTGATTTTGTTTTTTCTTCCGATCTGCTAACACCTACTTCGATGTCCCAACAACAGCGTGATAAACGGCTCAACAGACGTCCTTGAACACATCCTCTCACAGGAAGGATGCGACGTCGACCCTATAAACCGTATCGACGGCGCTACGCCCCTCCACCTCGCTGTTCAACTGGACCATCCTGGGCTGCGCAAACATGTTGTTGAGAGTCTGTTAGATGCCGGTGCTGATACTTTGTGCGTTTCTCTCTGTCTCTCTATACTTCCCTCCGTATTTATCCCATCCCATCCCCGCTCCCCCTTCGTAACCTGACGTACTGCGATATCGTTTGCTCCCCTCCCTCCCCTACCTTCTTCCTTTCTTTCCCCCTACCCTCCACCCCCATCCACGCCGCCCCCCTTCCATAACCTTCCTTATCACCAATAAACTAACATCACCTCCAACTACAGGATAAAAGACAAGAACGGATTCATAGTCCTCGACCTCATCCCATCGGGCGACACGGAGATGCGCACGCTGATACGGAGGTCGCAGGCGCAGAGTAGTATTTCGAAGGATGATATTGCGAGTGGTCCGTATTTACTTTCATCTCTTCTCCCTTTCCCTGTTTCATCCTTTCATTCTTAATCACATGATTGAGAGTTCGACGCTGATGCTGATACGTTTATCGTTACCAGACGACGACGGCGAAGCAGGTTCAGGTTCAGAGGATGAGTAGAGGGAAGGGAATTCATTCCATTACTAGCCCTGTACGATGGTGAACCAGCAACCTTAGTGACCATGCATCCACTCCACCCCCTCTCTCACCACAGGCATTGGCTTATGCAGATCAATTGTGTGTAGAAATTAATAAATGTTATACTCCAGATATATTGGGCAAGTATTTATTGTTTCCTGGGCACTGATTTATGTAAACATGTGAGGAAAAAAAACTGTAGAAATCAATAAATTTTAAATACACCTTTTGTTTGCAGAATATACCAGAAAAGAAAGTTAAAACATTTTGCTCCATACCCTTATAAAATCAGCTTAGTACAGTTGAGTGCAAAAAGAATGAAGGTTGGTTCATTTTTCTGGTTCTTTCTAAGAATCTATTGTACCTCAAATGTATTTGTGTATTCTTTTACATTATGTAGTTGTGTTACACTTCCCTTGGTATGGACTAATTTCAGTCAAAGCTGGAGCCTTGAGAAGGTTTTTATTCTGGAGGCCATTTTTGGCATCTGAAAAAAAAAATATGTGCTAACTGGGGAGGTAGCCAGAACATACCTCTGGTCAACCTGAATGAGCCTATCAAAGAATCAGTCAAAAATACTGAGTGGTTATGCTTGTAGAGCCTCCAGAAAATGGTCATTTTGTGCCATTTTGGTAAATTTTGGCCTGTTTTAGACAAAACAAGCCATTTTCCAAAGCCTCTACAGACCTAACCACTCAGTATTTTTGACTAATTCTTTGATAGGCTCATTCAGGTTGACCAGAGGTATGTTCTGGCTACCTCTCCAGTTAGCGCATATTTTTTTTTTCAGATGCCAAAAATGGCCTCCAGAACTCAAGGCTCCAGCTTTGACTGAAATTAGTCCATACCAAGGGAAGTGTAACACAACTACATAATGTAAAAGAATACACAAATACATTTGAGGTACAATAGATTCTTAGAAAGAACCAGAAAAATGAACCAACCTTCATTCTTTTTGCACTCAACTGTAAGTGCTGAGCCTCTCTTTTCTTCTTTGTTTTCTTTGGAGAAAAAAACTATTATTTTGGATATGTTGATAATTGAGGCAACTTGCAGTGGCCAGTAGGGCACATTAGTAGTTGGTGAGTGCATTAAATTGGAGGGCTCACATGTGTGGTTGAGGGGCTGAATGATTGCAGAGATAAAACATGGGACAGCAAAGTTTGAAATACTTTGGATATACAGTGGTGCTCAAAAGAATGGCGCTCCCCGTGGAGACAAGTTATTAGTAATCTTTTGACATCTGGGCTCCACAGGGGTGCAATTCTTTTGAGTGCCACTGTACTTACACTAACCCAATCATTGATTGAAAAAATCAAATAAAAATATCAGATTGAAAAAGATAACAAGACATAAGTACAAGGAAAAATATTATGAAAAAGTACAGACTCATTGCAGTAGGTGAAAATTCAAGTATGTAGCTCTCAAAAAAGTCATCAGGATCATTCTTTTGAATGTGCTATTTCGGATTTGAATTTTGAAATTGTTTTTTCAGGGTGAGGTAGCTAATCATACAAATATGGCAGACAATTTAAAGAAAATTTCATTTCACTGTATACCCTTTTTGCAGGGATTCATTATTGCATTGATGAACAGCTAATAAAGGGGTTCAGAAACAACCTGTATTGAATGCAATTTTTATTGTGCTGCTTGCTCAAGAACTTGATCTCCTAGGCATTGTGGACATTTGCTATGGTCCTTATTGTGTAAAGATGTTCACTTCAAGAACACTGCTTCATCTCAAAGCTTGGATCTCAAGCTTCTGTGCCTCTGGGATTCTTCCCCTCTTTCGATATGTTGCTGCTACAGTCATCCACCCCGTAATGATACACCACCCCCATTTGATACACTTTTGACTAGCAAATATCTCGCTCAATACTAGACCGATTTTTACAAAACAAGTTGTAACGAGTAGTACAAACTCATATCTACCGCTGTACATAATTTGGATGCAATTGAGGTAGAATTGGCAAAGCTGTGGAGCATACAAAATGGACTGTTTTTCAGAAATAGCCAAATACAGCCACACCCCTCAATGATACACCCATAATCTTAGTTTATCTCCATGAAATGTGGGTCAAACATTGTGAAATTTGGTATGGTCATAGAAGGGCATTTATCTGAGATTTTCATATAGTTTTTGTAGAGAAAGGCTGCTCTCAATTTGTTGAAGCTAATTTCTCATTTTGGGTGTATCATTGGCAGGTGGATGACTGTAGATGTTGCATGGCATTGATTGTCTGTGGGTGTTTCTCTCCATAAATTCTGTTACTTGAATTCAGATTGGATTTACGGCTGCTCTGCCTGTACAGTTGAGTGCAAAAAGAATGAAGGTTGGTTCATTTTTCTGGTTCTTTCTAAGAATCTATTGTACCTCAAATGTATTTGTGTATTCTTTTACATTATGTAGTTGTGTTACACTTCCCTTGGTATGGACTAATTTCAGTGAAAGCTGGAGCCTTGAGAAGGTTTTTATTCTGGAGGCCATTTTTGGCATCTGAAAAAAAAAATATGCACTAACTGGGGAGGTAACCAGGACATACCTCTGGTCAACCTGAATGAGCCTATCAAAGAATCAGTCAAAAATACTGAGTGGTTAGGTCTGTACAGGCTTTGGAAAATAGCTTGTTTTGTCTAAAACAGGCCAAAAATGACCAAAATAGCACAAAATGACCATTTTCTGGAGGCTCTACAAGCATAACCACTCTGTATTTTTAACTAATTCTTTAATACACTCATTCAGGTTGACCAGAGGTATGTTCTGGCTACCTCCTCAGTTAGCACATTTTTTTTTTCAGATGCCAAAAATGGCCTCCAGAATAAAAACCTTCTCAAGGCTCCAGCTTTCACTGAAATTAGTCCATACCAAGGGAAGTGTAACACAACTACATAATGTAAAAGAATACACAAATACATTTGAGGTACAATAGATTCTTAGAAAGAACCAGAAAAATGAACCAACCTTCATTCTTTTTGCACTCAACTGTATGTATTTTCCCAGGCTATAATGTGTTGCTGCTAGATGTCCCACAGATAAGATTGTTTCTGGGTGTTCCACCCCAAGAATTCTGTTACTTTTGTTCAGAACTTGGATCTCCAGCTTCTCTGCCTCTGTGAAATTTCCCATGTTTTGATATGTTGCTGCTAGATTTGACATGGCAATGATTGTATCTGGGTGTTCCACCCCAAGGATTCTGTTTCTTGCATCCAGCACTTGGATCTCCAGCTTCTCTGCCTCTATGTATTTTCCCAGGTTTCCATATGTTACTGCAAGAGCTCCCATGGCTGTGGCTGTATCAGGGTGTTCCACCCCCAAGAATTCTGTTCCTTGCATCTAGTGCTTGGATCTGCAGCTTCTCTGCCTCTATGTATTTTCCCATGTCTTGATATGTTGCTGCTAGGTTCAACATGGCAAAGATTGTATGTACTGGTTCCCACAAAGTCATCAAAATCATTCTTTTTTGGAAACAAATGTGCTATATGGATGTAAATTTTCTCTTTGCAAGGTTGAACAGACAATACACTAATCATACAGATGGTTTGAAGAAAATTGATTTCACTATATACCTTCATTATTGCATCTGGCAGAATAGCAAGTAAAGCAGGGTCCAAAACAACCTGTGTTGAATAAAAGTATTCTTCTCCAGGTACTGTGTTGCTTCCATCAAAAACTTGAGTCTCCCAGGCTTCTCAGACATTGGCTATGGTCCTCACTGTGTGAAGATGAGAACTCTGCTTTTTGTTTCCTGGGCTTGAATATCCAGCTTCTCTGCCTCTGTGAATTTTCCCATGCTTCGATATGTTGCTGCTAGATTTGCCATAGCTGTAATGGTGCCTGGATGTTCCATTCCAAGAATTTTTTTACTTACATCCAGAACTTGGATCTGCAGCTTCTCTGCCTCCATGTATTTTCCCAAGTTTTGATACATTACTGTTAAATTTGTGATGGCTGTGATGGTATCTGAATGTTCTATTCCAAGAATTCTGCTACTTGCATCCAGAACTTGGATCTGCAGCTTCTCTGCCTCCATGTATTTTCCCAAGTTTTGATACATTACTGTTAAATTTGTGATGGCTGTGATGGTATCTGAATGTTCTATTCCAAGGATTCTGCTACTTGCATCCAGAACTTGGATCTGCAGCTTCTCTGCCTCTGTAATTTTCCCAAGTTTTGATATGTTACTGCTAGATTTGCCATAGCTGTAATGGTGTCTGGCTGTTCCATTCCAAGAATTCTGTTACTTGCATCCAGAACTTGGATCTGCAGTTTCTCTGCTTCTGTAAATTTTCCCATGTTCTGATATGTTACTGCTAGATATGCCATGGCATGCATTGTGTGTGGCTGTTCCACTCCCAAGAATTCTGTTCCTTGCATCCAGCACTTGGTTCAACAGCTTCTCTGCCTCTGTGAATTTTCCCATATTTCGATATGTTGCTGCCAGATTTGCCATAGCTGAGATGGTGTCAGAGTGTTCCAGTCCAAAAATTCTCTTCCTTGCATCCAAAACTTGGACTTCCAGCTTCTCTCCCTCTATGTATTTTTCCAGGCTTCGATATGTTGCTGCAAGATTTGACATGGCTGTGATTGTATCTTGGTTTTCCACCCCAAGAATTCTGTTCCTTGTATCTAGAACTTTATTATCCAAGGTTTCTGCTTCCACATAATATCCTTGTTCCCACAACAGCCTCCCAAACTTTGCATAGGCATCATCCATGTAGCTGACAATATTTTCACTACTTTCTGATTTGAAATGATCCATATTTGCTCTCACATGTGTTACCAAGGTCCTCTGGAATCCATATGGCTGGCCTTCATCCCATCTTAGTGAACAAGACAAGGTGACATATGCCATTAAGCAACATTCTTTCCTCTCATTTAAAGTCAATCTGTCCCTACCCCAGGAATGAACCAGTGGATGCATGGTATATACACAATCAGATGGGCCTTTCTTGATCAAGGAGAATGACAGTAATATCCGAAGTCCCTCTCTAAAGACAAAGTTATCCCAAGTACCTGATTTATTGAGAGGAAGTAGTCTCCGGTCCAGCAGAGAACTAGCAAGGGGTAATTTTAGGCTAGAGGCTTCCTTATTTTCTGTAAGAGCAGCATAAGAAAAGATTTCTTCAGTGATTCCCTTATGATGGAATAAAGGGAGTAAACCCAGAAGGAGCATTGCACTTTTGGCTGCATTAACCTTATGAGAATCATCAGATTCACTCCTTTGCTGAATTTCTTGGTATGATAGTTCCCAAGTTTCATAGACAGTTCTGTTATACTTAGAAGCTCCAGTAAATTCAGAATGGGATAACAATGTTTTTCGATGCTCTGAATATTTTGCAAGGTAGTCTCCAATAGTGGTGGCCCCAGAAGCAATATAAGCACCAGCCTGATCGATAGCAAGAGGTAAACAGAAAGCAGAGCAGACTCAGGGGAGCCATCCAGTGCACAAGATTGACTGATACCCTTAAGTGCCTGTAAGATGGTACCTGAGGATGATGCATCAACCCAGAAAACTTGAGAGAAGCTGGCAGCAAATTAACTGTATTTGAGCAACAGTCAGACTGGTGCTTGATAGGTGCTCACCTGTCATCCATGTCCTCAACAAACTTCAAGCAAATCTGAGTCTTTCCAATACCCCCCATTCCATATAACAAAAAGAACTTTCTCTTCTGAACTCCATCATTTGTGTTTTTTGTGAAAAAATGGCTCTTGAGTTTGGCGATGATTTCCACACGCCCTGTGAACCGAATGCTCGGATTTGGCATGAGGGAAATGACCTCATTGGACGTTGCTGTATTGCCGTAGTTGTGGTGGATGTTGATCTGCAACAGATTCCGCCATCAGTTGACAGATACCTTTAGTAAACATTCCACTCACAGTGTTAGCTTCGTAGAATGTGTTGTTGCTAGCAACGAAGTGGTGAGCGCCCGCAAGGAGATTCGCTCCGCTCATGTTGAGATATCGAAGATGGAGAGGTTCAAGATGAGGGAGGGAAAGAAAGGACGGCGCCCAAACCCACTGCCCAGACCCCAATTATGCCACGAGGTGGTAATAGTATCAACACCACCTGATGCAAGCACGTGCCTGGGCTTTTCCGACCTCTCTCTGTCTCTTGCCTTCGTCTTTCTCAATCCTCGGCGGCTTACTGTCTCTGGTAGCTGAGCTCGACTTTCTAGTATGTCAGTTCTGTATAGCACCAACAGGGCTCACGAAGAGAGAATGACGTCCACTGCTAGTGCCGAACGCGCCGATTGGATTGACGCTAGGCTGCCATCCATTATGAGTGCACTCGACGAACGCGGGACCTGCATTAAAGTGAGTGGGGGGATCATCGTCGAGTTCGTCCTTCTCTGAACATCCAATCTCATAGCTTTTTAAAGGACGGAGGGGCTGCGCGGTGGCTCAGCGGGGAGTGTTGGAGTGCTCATATATTTGCTTCATCGAGTCCTCACATTGGCCGTGCTTACACCGGTTTGCTTGATAGAGGATGCCAAGTGTATTCATATTCTTCTGTATTCCAAACCGGCGGTAGCTAACGATTGTTTACCCAGCTAGCTGTATCGAAATTCCAGTGTATAACCTCACACCCACATTCGCCCACTCCTTCCCAACAAAATCAACATTCACCGACAGCCAACCTTCGCAGGTCCCTCAACTGCACTAGCAACGTGCCCACTCTACAACCTCCCCGCCACCAAGTCTGTTCTTGGTCCTTCTCCCCGTCCTCCTGACTGAGGTCGATCGTTGGGAGGGCCTTTCAGAAGACAAAAAACACAGCTCCTTCGTTTCGATCTCTGGTGGAGGATGAATCGTGACAGAAATGGACGATGGATGGGTCAATGTCCCTGCCATTCACGAGCCGATAGTGCAGATCAGGTCCGAAAGAATCTTCTCCTGCTGAGAGGGCAAAGAGGGTGACAGTCGAGTTGCAGCGGCCGAATATATCTGGTTCCCAAGTTGCTTCCCCCTTTTCCCTTTCGATCGGCTTCCACAAGATTCGATGGCTTTGCCTGACGCCTCTTGACATCCCCTCAAGTCGCCGTCTCCCTCAAGAGGTCTCTCCACCGATGTTAGTTGAAAGAGGCATACCCTTTGAACGTCAAATTGGGAGTTGTACGTCAGGCGAGAGGTGAGTACGACACTTACTTCTGTCGTGCAATATTACACACTGATGTTGTTGTAGTGATTCCCCGACGTCTCGTTCCCCTCAAACGTTGGGTTTCTATATCCGTCAAAAGCAGGTCAGGATGGACTGTGAGCGGCACCTAATCCTCATTCGCTAGAAGCCAATGTCACCCAACCACGTAGACCACAGGGTACGCACAACACCCTCACCCCTCCTTCACGCCACATCCAGCGGTTGATTTTTGTATTTCTTCTAGTCCCAGCACAGCTTCAGAGAGAAACTTGGACGTTAAAATAGAGACACGAATCTCGATTTGAAGGTGGGTATCATACAACGCTCTTTTATGACATAGCCCTGACCTCCTCTTGTTCCAATTAGGTCAGATTACGTCGACCGAATCCAAGCTAAGGATTCACGACTTATCTGGCAGAAATGCGGCACTTCCTCCCCTCAAATCAAACCCACGACAACCTACACCTCCTCTGCGACGCTCATGCACACCACCCACTCTGCTTTTCTCACTTCCCTTTGGATTTTGAAACCTACTGGGTATTCCGACTTGTATTCTGGATACGGAAAGGCAAGGCTTGCTTTGCACCTCCCCCGCTGTTGTCGATGGTTGGGATAGACTTTTGTGAAGCGGTGATGCGTGGGGAAGGTGGATCTTGGAGAGGCCCACGTCGTACATCGCCACCAGGCTCCGAACGCCACGAGTACGAATACGCAGCTCAAATGCGTTCGACATACTCATCGACATCTATGATTTTCCCCTTCCCCTCAGCGTCGTTCTTCCAAGATCGGATTTTTTTGATCCACCTCAACAACCCTAATGCAAGGGACAGTTTGAATGCTCGAAGGACCGAATGGCTAATCAATGGGTGGAGGATGATCGCGTTGAATTTGTGCGCGTTGAGCGGGTGTTGGTGCGGTTGGGGGTTATGTGGAGAAAGAGGTCGTGGACGCAGAGGAGAATGAGTCGATGTCGACCACGCGGAAGGACGGGGTTAGTCGTGGGTCATGCATCTGGTTTTGCGGCGTCGATCGAGGAGAGGTACGAGCTCTCCACTGCCGGTCCGAGGGGAGTATCTGCCGGGAGTGGAGATTCTGGGTGGTCTTCAGAGTACATCTTATGGCTTGGTTGGATTAGGGAAAGATGCTCAAGGAAGCGTATGTGAAAGAGAGTGAATGACGGGTGTTGGACGATGTATTGAACTGAGGTAGAAATACAATAGGCTACATATTACAGAGACAAGGTGCGAACTACTCCTCGTCGGAAGACGCCCTATCTCCCCGCTCCTTCATCCTAAATGCGGCTAGCTATAGCTTCACCTGCACCTCTGAACGTAGAGAATTTTCCAGGTCAGCATTGTGCATCAGGATATCGATACACACACACTACTGGTTGTGCGCATATATATGCGTGTATGGTACACCACGTATCGTCGTTCCATCTCTGAAAAGTAACAAAAGTCATCACGATGATACTTCAAGCAAGAGGAACAAAAGACTTTCCTGACACCTCTTTTCTTTCGTGTGATAGGTATCAAGTACCATCACGGTTCCAGATCTACACGGCTTGTGCGGCGCGTGCGTCTAGAAAAGAAGTTTGGACCGCAGTCGTTTCGGAAGGCCTGTCCAGTAAGTACGGTGAGCTCCTTGTCCTTAGAAAAGAAGGAGATCAGCTCACCAATTTTATTACTATGAAACGGAACCAACGCATACGAAGCGCTCGCCACTCCCTTTGCATTCGTCGACGACATTAGATAATCAAGAATCACGGAAATGCGGTACGCCAGACTTCCCTGCGTCAAAGCAAACACGAAAAAGGAAGGCGGAAGGAAAGAGTAGCCTGCAAAATCCACCGCTACGATGCCCCCATCTGTATCTTTGAGGAAGTTGACGTATTTCAGGTCTGAGGGGCAGAGACGTAGTCCGTGTGTGGCGACTTCGTCACGGAAGTTGACGCGGGGTTTACGTTCTGTTACGGTGAGGATCTGTGGGTTTTGTTTGAAGGTATCAGCGGAGAGTGCGAAAGGACAAAAGAAAGATTACACTTACCCCATTCACATGATCCTCCAAGTCCTCGACGGACTCATATTCAATATCAGCCAACCGATGACAGAAAAACGGGTGCCCGATCAGACCTCCCCCTACAGGCCCAGGCTTTCTCGAATCGGGGCTCGGGATGCTAATGAGGGTTTTTACAGCATCGCTGATGAGTACATCATCCGAGCTCTCACATTGCTTTCCATATATTAACTCCGAAACGATGAACCCAAAGCGCTTCCACGTAAAGGCGATATAAACGCGAGGAGCACGCACGGTTGTGCATTTCGTGTTGTGGAGGTATTGAGAGACAAAGTGTTGTGTCCGAGCTTCGCCCATGGAGATTTCGCCTCCGTATTTGACCCAGATGTCGCTGACGTCCGAATGTTGGTCGGAGGTCTTGGAGAGAGTGAGTCGGACACCACTGATGTTGGTGGCTGTTACTTGGCTCGGACCGAGTTTGAAGGATTGAGCGATCATTGTTGAGCAGTCTGGGATGTTTGCGGGCTTGTTTTTGTCGTCGATGAAGACCACTGGCAAAACTTCGGAGGCATGCTTGAGAGTTGTGCTCGTCACGGTGAACACTTCATAGAGAAGGGACGGATTACGAACTTCGGTTAACGCGACGATGAGTGGCTTTTGGCGTTCATGCAAAAGACTTGTAAGGGGAACGCAAGAAAGAGGTACTGTGGTATTTCGACCAACTGTTCGGCCAATGTGACGCGTGACGGCCTTGAACGGATGGGGGTCGAGGAGAACCGATGGTCCGCGTTCGTCGATTGCACTTGTAATGCACTGCACAGCCTAGCATCTATCCAATACGCGCGTCCGGCACTAGCAGCGGACGTCGTTCTCTCTTCGTGAGCCCTGTCGGTGCTATACAGAACTGACATACTAGAAAGTCGAGCTCAGCTACCAGAGACAGTAAGCCGCCGAGGATTGAGAAAGAGAGAGAGGTCGGAAAAGCCCAGGCACGTGCTTGCATGTAGGTAAAAATAGACCAACCCACCTCATGGCATAATTGGGGGTCTGGGCAGTGGGTTTGGGCGCTGTCCTTTCTTTCCCTCCCTCATCTTGAACCTCTCCATCTTCGATATCTCAACATGAGCGAAAGGGGTTTCTTTGCGCGCGCCCACCACTTCGTTGCTAGCAACAACACATACAACGAAGCTAACACTGTGAGTGGATTGTTTACTACCGGTCCATACCAAGCTGATGGCGGTGAATCTGTTGCAGATCAACATCCACCACAACTACGGCAATACAACACCGTCCAATGGGGTCATGTCCCTCATGCCAAATCCGAGCATTCGGTTCACAGGGCGTACGAAAATCATTGCCAAACTCAAGAGCCATTTTTTCACCAGCATGAATGACGCAGTTCAGAAGAGGAAATTCTTCCTATTATATGGAATGGGGGGTGTTGGAAAGACTCAGATTTGCTTGAAGTTTGTTGAGGAAATGGATGACAGGTGAGCACCTATCAAGCACAAGTCTGATCCTGTCCAAACCAAATTAAATTGCCCCCAGCTTCTCTCAAGTTTTCTGGGTTGATGCATCATCTTCAGGAACCATCTTACAGGCACTTAAGGGTATCAGTCAGTCTTGTGCACTGGATGGCTCCCCTGAGTCTGCTCTCCACTGGGTTGGCTCTCTGAAAGAGAATTACATCATGATCTTTGATAATGCTGATGTTCTGTCACCTGCTGCACTGGAGGCATATTTCCCACCTGGGAAGAAGGGAAACATTCTGATAACTAGTCGTAACTCTGCCATGAAAACTCTGACTTTAGCTGAGAATTCTCTTGAGGTGATTGAAATGGAAGAAAAGGATGCTATTGAATTACTTCTGAAATCTAGTTGCCTGGAATCATCCACATCAGGTGTTCAAGTTGAAGCCTCTAAGATTGTAAAGGAGCTCTTCTGTTTTCCTCTTGCTATTGATCAGGCTGGTGCTTATATTGCTTCTGGGGCCACCACTATTGGAGGCTATCTTGCAAAATATTCAGAGCATCAAAAAATATTGTTATCCCATTCAGAATTTACAGGGGCTTCTAAGTATAACAGAACTGTCTATGACACTTGGGAGCTATCATACAAAGAAATTCAGCAAAGGGCTAAATCTGATGATTCTCATAAGGTTGATGCAGCCAATAGTGCAATGTTACTTCTTGAATTGTTCCCTTTCCTCCATCATGAGGAAATCACTGAAGAAATATTTTCTTATGCTGCCCTTGCAAAGGTTGATAGAACTCATATCTTAGGATTACCTCTTGCCAGTTCCCTACTGGATCGAAGACTACTTCCTCTTTGTAAAATGGGTACTTGGGATAATTTCATTTTTAGGGAGGGAATTCGAATATTACTATCTTTCTCTTTAATCAAGAGGGGCCTGTCTGATCATGTGTATGCAATGCATCCACTAGTTCATGCATGGGGCAGGGACAGATTGACTTCAAATGCAAGGAAAAAATGTTGCTTAATGGCATTTGCCACCTTGTCTTGTTCACTGAGATGGGATAAAAGCCAGCCATATCAATTCCAAAGGACCTTGGTAACACATGTGAGAGCAAATAAGGGGTATTATAAATCAGAAGGCAGTCAAGATATTGTCAGCTACATGGATGATGCCTATGCAAAGTTTGGGAGGCTGTTGTGGGAACAAGGATATTTCAAGGAGGCAGAAACTTTGGAAAATAAAGTTCTAGATATGAGGAACAGAATTCTTGGGGGGCAACACTCAGATACAATCACAGCCATGGCATATCTAGCAGCAACATATCGAAAACTAGGAAAATCTACAGAGGCAGAGAAGCTGGAGATCCAAGTACTGGATGCAAGAAAAAGAGTTCTTGGAGCAGAACATTCAGACACAATTTTTGCTATGATAAATTTAATAGAAACATATTATAGCAGGGGAAAATACACAGAGGCAGAGAAGCTGGGGATCCAAGTCCTGGATGCAAGTAACAGAAATCTTGGGGTGGAACACCCACATACAATCAATGCCATGACAAATCTAGCAGCAACATATCGATGCCTACAGAAATTCACAGAGGCAGAGAAGCTGCAGATCCAAGTACTGGATACAAGTAACAGAATTCTTGGAGTGGAACATCCAGATACCATCACAGTTATGGCACATCTAGCAGCAACATATCAAAAGACAGGAAAATTCATAGAGGCAGAGAAGCTGGAGATCCAAGTCCTGGATGCAAGGAACAGAATTCTCAGAAATGGACATCCAGATACCATTACAGCTATGGCAAATATAGCAGCAACATCTCGAAATATAGGAAATTTCATTGAGGCAGAGAAGCTAGAGATTCAAATTCTGTATGCAAGAAGCAGAATCTTTGGGGTGGAACATCCAGATACAATCTATGCCATGGCAAACCTAGCAACAACATGTCGAAACATGGGAAAATTTGCAGAGGCTGAGAACCTAGAGATCCAGGTGCTGAGTGCAAGAAGCAACATCCTGGGAGTGGAGCACCTAGATACAATCTATGCCATGGAAAATCTAGCAGCAACATATTATAGCTGGGGAAAATACACAGAGGCAGAGAAGCTAGAGATTCAAGTACTGGATGTGAGGAGCAGAATTCTTGGAGTGCAACATCCATACACCATCACAGCTATGGCAAATATAACAGCAATAGATCAAAACATGAGAGAGTTTACAGAGGCAGAGAGGCTGCAGATCCAAGTTCTGGATGCAAGTAACAGAATTTTTTTTGAAGTGGAATATCCAGACACCATAATAGCTATGTAACATCCAGCATTAACATATCAAAACATGGGAAAATTCAAAGAAGCAGAGGAAATGGATATCCAAGCTTTGGATGCAAGTAGCAGACTTCTTGGAGTGGAAAATACAGACACCATAACAGTACATCAAATTTAGCAGCAAGATACTCTAGCCTGGGAGTGCCTGGGAGAATACATAGAGGCAGAAAAACTAGAGACCCAAGTACTGGATGCAAGGTACAGAATTCTTGGAGTGGAATACCCAGAAACAATCAAATCAATGGAGAATCTGGCAGTGATATATCACAACATGGGAAAGTTTACAGAGGCAGAGGAGCTGGATATCCAAGCTCAGGAAGCAAAAAGCAGACTTTTTGAGGTGGAACACCTTCACTGAGGACCATAGCCAACATCTGACAAGCCTGCTGGGGAAGAAAGCCTGTTCTCAACATGGGAGGTTATTCCCTTTTGCAGACACACTTCCCGCAAGCACTGAGTTGTACCAAGTTCCAAAAAGTACTATAACCCTGCTATACTAGCTGTTCTGCCAGATAGTGTTGCCACGGCTTCGGCTTTTAGCTGGTTCAAGCCACAGCCGAGCCGAGCCGAGCCGATTGATCTGGCCTGGCTACTGCTTGAGCCGGCTAGAGCCGGGATTTTCAGCCTCATCAACCACACATGCTAGCTCATTCGAAACAAATAAAATTGGCTTTTGTCTGTACATATTATTCAACTAGTAATAGAATATACTTTAAATGAACCTAAGATCATAGAAAATAGCTAAGAATTGCCTGAGACGGTGTGACAGAGTCACACACCCCAAAACAGAAAATGTAACATATCTCTAGAACGCGGACACGCAAACCTCTCATCTCTTTGGGACCTTCAAACTACACTAGAATATGGTTTAAACGAGACATAGATCATAAGAAACGATGGAAATTTGACTGATCTAGGGTACTCACTCCCCAAAACAGAAAATGTAACATATCTCCAGAACGCGGACACGCAAACCTCTTGTCTCTTCGGGACCTTCAAACTACACTAGAATATGTTTTAAACGAGCCCTAGATCATAAGAAACGATGGAAATTTGACTGACCTAAGGTACTTGCTCCCCAAAACAGAAAATGGAAGATATCTCCAGAACACAGACACGCAAACCTCTCGTCTCTTTGGGGCCTTTAAACTACACTAGAATATGTTGTAAATGAGCCTTTAATGAAGGATGGTGATGGAGAACTCACAAAGATAGAGTACACCATCCTGATGAATCATGAAACTTAGCATGACAGATATCTCAAAAATATGATGGCAGATGCCTCTCGTCTCTTCAGGCCCTGAAATTGACATCAAATAGCTGGTAATCAACACTTATTTGGTAGAAAACGGTACAGAACTGACCAAGATACAAAATAGCCTCATGGTGTCTATCCAGCACCTATTACATGTCTCTTAGGGCTATTATTGGGCTATTCTGGTACCCATTCTTACGTTATACTATGTGG
>NW_001889872.1:2499898-2505403 GCF_000143565.1 Laccaria bicolor S238N-H82 | reverse complement strand
TAACCGTAAACTTGAGTAGTGTACCATATCAATTGTAAATGAACTCCACATAGTATAACGTAAGAATGGGTACCAGAATAGCCCAATAATAGCCCTAAGAGACATGTAATAGGTGCTGGATAGACACCATGAGGCTATTTTGTATCTTGGTCAGTTCTGTACCGTTTTCTACCAAATAAGTGTTGATTACCAGCTATTTGATGTCGATTTCAGGGCCTGAAGAGACGAGAGGCATCTGCCATCATATTTTTGAGATATCTGTCATGCTAAGTTTCATGATTCATCAGGATGGTGTACTCTATCTTTGTGAGTTCTCCATCACCATCCTTCATTAAAGGCTCATTTACAACATATTCTAGTGTAGCTTAAAGGCCCCAAAGAGACGAGAGGTTTGCGTGTCTGCGTTCTGGAGATATCTTCCATTTTCTGTTTTGGGGAGCAAGTACCTTAGGTCAGTCAAATTTCCATCGTTTCTTATGATCTAGGGCTCGTTTAAAACATATTCTAGTGTCGTTTGAAGGTCCCGAAGAGACGAGAGGTTTGCGTGTCCGCGTTCTGGAGATATCTTCCATTTTCTGTTTTCAGGATGCATGTACTCTTATCTTTGTCAAATTCTCCATCGCTTCCTTCATTAAGGCTCATTTACAACATATTCTAGTGTAGCTTAAAGGCCCCAAAGAGACGAGAGGTTTGCGTGTCTGCGTTCTGGAGATATCTTCCATTTTCTGTTTTGGGGAGCAAGTACCTTAGGTCAGTCAAATTTCCATCGTTTCTTATGATCTAGGGCTCGTTTAAAACATATTCTAGTGTCGTTTGAAGGTCCCGAAGAGACGAGAGGTTTGCGTGTCCGCGTTCTGGAGATATCTTCCATTTTCTGTTTTGGGGAGCAAGTACCTTAGGTCAGTCAAATTTCCATCATTTCTTATGATCTAGGGCTCATTTAAAACATATTCTAGTGTAGTTTGAAGGTCCCGAAGAGACAAGAGGTTTGCGTGTCCGCGTTCCAGAGATATGTTACATTTTCTGTTTTGGGGAGTGAGTACCCTAGGTCAGTCAAATTTCCATCATTTCTTATGATCTAGGGCTCGTTTAAAATGTATTCTAGTGTCGTTTGAAGGTCCCGAAGAGACGAGAGGTTTGCGTGTCCGCGTTCCGGAGATATGTTACATTTTCTCTTTTGGGGGGAGTTGAGCTGTATCTCAGTCAGCTTTCCACCATTTTTCTTCACTGAAGGCTCGTTTACATTGTATTCTAGTCGTATTTGAAGGAGCTGAAGAGATGACATCCATACATGCTCCTATTTCTATGCTATCTCACATCCTCCCCTATTTTCTTTGCGAATTTTTATTTATTTTCATAATCCTTTGGTTTCTATTATAGTTCTATGCTCGAAATATACATTACACTGTGTATCTATCAGGTAGACAGCATCTAATTTACCCAGATTTATAGTCACATCACTTTGAGAATTATGTGCCGGCTTGAGCCGGCTTTGGGTCAGCTAAAAGCAGAGCCGAGCCACTTAAGGAAATTTAGCTGGCTTACATAAGCTGGCTCTCAGCTAGCCGAGCCGCGGCAACACTAATGCCAGATGCAATAATAAATTGTGCAAAAAAAAAAGTTGTATAGTGAAGTTAATCTTATTTAAACTATCTGCCATGTCTGTATCATTAGTGTATTGCCTCAGCTTGGGGGTTGAAGCTTTTTTTGTGACCTACTCTAACATAGTCCTTCCAATAAGCCAAATAGCACTCAGAAAGAAGTTGGGAAGTTCAGATGTGCGGTAAACACCTATTTTATGTATTTACTGTCTGAAATTGTGGAAAACAAGTGTGCCATGCTCCTTCATTCCTGTGTAGGTGCTATCCAACTTGACAAATGGACTCAAGAACACAACTGCACCAATGCACAATGTGGAGGGAGCCTTGTCCCCTTGGTGTTGAAAGAATATTTCATGTGGTCCCACCTGGTGTGCATGTACACGGAGGTCTTTACCCTCCCCCACGTAATCCATATGGACTCCAGTGTACTCCAGTGTACTCCAGTGGATTCCAGTGGCCCTCTTACCAGGCCAGATTGGCTGGCAGAATGCCCAGTCCAGTCCAGTGGACTCCCACTGGACTGCAAGCCACTTTCCTGAGTCCAGTCCCAGTCCAGTGGACTATGAGTCCAGTCAGAGTCCAGTGGAGTCCAGTGGATTCCAGTGATTCCAGTATATTATTAGTATTATATATGAATACTACTAAAAAAGTGAAAATAAACCATACAATCAACAAGCTAGACTTACAATTCTATTGATCAATGAATGGAAAGGTTATAATTTACATGTAGTGTGGGTCAGTGATAGCTGCAATAAGGATTCATGATTTTGTTCAGTCTGCAGGGTGAGGTCACGTGACTTACTTGAGGGTGTGCCATATCATCATGTCTCCTGTTTGCAGCATGGTCACACTTCTGTGACCATCCCATTCCCTTCCACCACCACCACCCTTCACCACTCCCCTCTAACACTGCCCACGCCAACGACGCCCACGCCAATGACATTGCCATGTCATGGGCCAAGGGTATGTATGCCCCACCACCCCAATGCCCCGTTCTCACCACGACAGGCGCCAGCGGCACGCGACAATGACGACGACACACGAGGAGGACAATGACACACAAGGATGACAACACACAAGGACGATGACACACAAGGACGACAACTACATGCTGAGACGACAACACATGACAATGACAACACGTGATAACGACAACGACATGTGATGACGACTACACGTGGGGTCGACAACACATGACAACAACAACACAAGGACATGTGAGGACAATGATGAGATACAACAACAACAACAAGATGTGACGACGACAAACGAGTGCCCACGAAAACCCCACCCCCACCACACCTGAAAAACAATACGCCCACGAAAACAACAAGCGCCCACCACCGCCAATGCCAGTGTGGAATGGTGATGAGGGCCCAGCAGCACCACCCTTCCCCTCTCTCCCCCCATCACTACCTCCTTTCTTCACCACTCCCACTCCCCTCCACTCTCTCCCACCCTTCACTCCCTCCCCCCTTTCCCCCCTCCCCCTTTCCTGCTCCTCTCTCCCCGCCTCTGTTTCCTTACCCCTTCATTGCTCCCTCCCCCCTCTATTCCTCTCTTCCCCCCCCCTTTCCCTTCCCCCTCCCTCCCCCCTCTCTGTAACATAGAATCTAGTAAATTTAATTAATTTAATTAATAAATATACTTCAATTTTGTTTTTTGTTTTGAAGTCTAAGTTCAGGAATTCTGGATTAACTTAGGTCTGTGGCAGTCCAGTCCAGTCCAGTTTTGTGTTGGGAGAGTCCAGTGGAGTCCAGTTTTGTGATTTGCAGTCCAGTCCAGTCCAGTCCAGATTTGTGCTTGCAGTCCAGTGGAGTCCAGTTTTGTGGATATTGCCAGTATGTAGTGAAGTCCAGTGGAATCCAGTGGAGTCCATGTGGATTATGTGGGGGATGGTAAAGTACTGATGTACATGCAGTCAAAAACAACTGCAATTGGAATGAGGATTACACAGCTGTGGGGACAAAGTCAGTTTGGTTGAGATAGAGGGAGGTTGAACATAAAGGAGAGGGTTGTGATGGTTATCAGTGTGTTTTGCTGATCACTTTAGTTTCACATGTGAAATCTGTGAAGGTTAGCTGTTCATTGACATTTTGGATGTATCCAACATGTGGAGGTGAAGCGTCATCATACCTAGAAACTCCAAAAATGTAACATACTACTTAATTGAGTTATGTTTTTGACATAGGAAGTCAGAAGTTTCCTTTTTTGGGGGGGTAGGGGTAGGGGGGAGTAGGCCAAGGGCACCTTAATTTGTAATATGACTGTATATCCAAAATCCATGTTCTGCCACCCCCTTGGCCCTAGTTCATTTTGGGTTCATTGTTCTCAGAGTTGTTGGACATGGTGACAGATGGTAAAGGGGTGTTGGGACACCCGGAAATAGAGATCTGTAGGCTCGTTGGATGTGCTGTACATTGGTATAGACGATGCCCGTAATTTTCGCATTTATTCGAATTATTTTATTTTTTTGTGAAAAAAAAGCACATGGACATGAATTTCTGAAAGGTCTGAAACCACAAATACTGTGGTATTTCAACCAATTGTTTGGTCACTTGTCACATCGGACAATGAACTGAACAGATCTGGTGCTTGTCACATGTCACTTGGGAGTGGGGGTGGGCAATCCCGCTGTTGCATTTGGGAGCATGATGTAACACACTGTGGCTGATTTGCACCCCAAAACAGTGACCCAATGTCACATGTGCATCACACATGGCCTCAAACCCAGGCTGCTCACCATAAACAAAGTTCTGAGCAGTGCTATGAAAGAAAATACACATGAATGTAATTCTATATCATTTGGAAGTACATTTTTTAATTCAAGTGAGTCAGAATCAGCAATTAAGAGAAGATAACATGTAAATGCCATATATTCCTCAATTTCATGGCCACCCTCAGTCCTAGTGTGTGGTGCATGTCTTCCTGGCACAAAAATTGTCAGAACATCTTGAGATACTATAAAATGAATTTAAGAACTGCTTTTAGGTCTTCTTAATGTAGATATAAGCTGCTTTGGTACCTGTTGTTGTTGCTGCTGAGCAAAGAATAGACTATGCAAGAGCAACCACCCACCCCCAGGTTATGCTTCAACAATGAAAGATGATGAGAAAAAAGATTCAAACAAAATATTTTTGATGGATTTCTTATATCTGTCCTGGAAGTGTGAGATATATTTTTTGGATGAGTTTAGTGCAAAGGGAAGGTGATTTTAAAATTCTGGCCTGAACATTTTGTGCCTGTAATTGCATATATCAACTGTTCATAATAAAAGTTTACCCAGAAATGAGTTGTTGAAGGGGGAACCAAGGTACCAGAATGGGGGGCCTCTTCAGCACCATTTGGCAGGGAGTTTCCTCATTCCACAACTATAAGTAAATAATAATACAAGGCTACTTTAAGGATGTATAGATTTCCTATCTAAATCACGTTTCTGCATGTTGGTCAATGGAATCAGTACTTTACCCTCCCCAGGTTATTCCATATGGACTAGATGGAATCCATACTTTCCCAGATGGATTCCATGGAATGGCTGATGGATTCCATACTTCCCCCACATGGATTCCATACTTTTCCACATGGATTCCATACTTTTTCCACATGGAATCCATACTTTATTCTATATGTTCTATACCATTTTAAGGGTGGAATCCACATGGAATGACTTTATGAAATAATTCTAAGTCCACATCATGTAATCATGGTTTCTATATTCATGACAGTCATAGTTGAGCAGGAAAGATTGAAATGTATTAAATAGACTACACCATTTATTTTTGCTATTCTCAATATTTAAGGGAGGGGGGAAGACAGGGGGAAGTGATGGAGGGGGGAGGGTGTAGTAGAGAGTGAGGGGGGAGGGAGGGGGAAGGAGTGATGGAGGAGAGAGGGAGTGGTGAAG
>NW_001889872.1:2496248-2499848 GCF_000143565.1 Laccaria bicolor S238N-H82 | reverse complement strand
GGAGGTCTTATCAGTGCCCCCCTAATTCCTGCAGGATTCCGGTCATTCCTGCGGATTCTGGTGGATTCCGGAGGAGTGAAATTTAGCAGGGAGGCCTGCTATTTTCATCATTCCGGTGCTTTACCATTCCGGCGGAATTTCAGCATTCCGGAATTGTGACCAGAATGGTCCCCGGATTGGCAAAAACGGAATGCCACCGGAATCCGGTTTGTCTGGCACAAGCCCATTGCCAAACAATTGTTTGTTTGGCAACGGCTTTCACACTCATCCAAACACAACCCTCTCTCCTCCCACCACCACCGTCGTCGCTCCACGTAACCGCCCCCCTCATGTTGTGAGTGCCCGCCATGGGCTAAGCGATGTGAGGGGGCTCACATCGACCACCACACCGCTCACCCGACATCCAACATCATTGCCAACACCACAACGCTGTGCCATGTCACCACGGCACACGAACCAGGTAAGCACCCACAACCCCCTCTCCCCTCGTTTCTCAACACGAAAACCAGGTGCCACGTCGCTGACTGCGACGTGGCACCAAAACGACGGCAACAGGTCTCATACCCCATGACGGCACCACCCCAGCACTCCCGAAACAACGTTCAGCGCCCACACGAAACACGACAGCACCACTTCACTCATGGAAACACCCCACCCAGCACCCACAATGGCCGCCCAGCACCCACGACAGTGCACAACAGCACACCGCGTCCACGAAAACTCCCCACCGCCCACGAAAACTCCCCAGCATATACGAAAACAACACGCCGCCCACGAAACGAAGCCCAGCGCCCACGTACACCTCCAACGGACGCGAAACAACACCCCACAGACATGAAACAGCACCCAGCACCCACGTACACCGCCAGCGCCCACGAAACGACGCCCATGCCAACACCTAACGCCCACAACGCAATGCCCAGCGGACACGACGCCAACGAGGACGACAACACGCCAGGAGATGACATGTGAAAATGACGACACGACGCAATGATGCATCGACAATGCACGCCAATGAGACCACTCCCTCCTCCTCCCCTGCTGCTCACCACTCCTTCCTCTCCCTACTGCTCACCCACTACCCACCATCCCCTTCCCCCTCCCTTACTCCCCCTCCTTTCCTGCTCACCACTCCCTCCCTCTCCCTCCCTCTCCCTACCCCCTTCATTCCCTACCCCCTCCCTTCATTCCTACCCCCTGTCTTCATTCCCCTACCCCTGGCCTTCATTCCCTCATTCCGTACCTCCCATTTTCCTCATTTGCCCCTCCCTTCAGTTCTTCCCCCCCTCTAGTTCTTCATCCCCCCACTCCCCAGCACCCCTACCCCTCCACTCCTTCCCCCTCACTCCCTCCACTCCCTCCACTTTTCCCCTCTCCCTCCACTCCTCCCCCTGCCTCCACTCCTCCCCCTCCCTCTATCTAGATTCAATGTAGATAAATTCCATCATGTATTTTTAATAACTGAGTTGAAATGAATCTTCCCTCTTTAAGTATAAATGTCCTAAGGAATCCTAAGATTAAGTTGTCAGCAGAAGGCCTGAGTTAGATTCAGTCACATAATATCTCCTTACTTTGTCCAAGGTCTGATCAGAACTAATACTGAAAACTGATCAGCTTAAAAAGTACTGAGAGAAGTATGCAGAAGTGTGTATTGGTGTAAATGTATGTTGTATCTGTGATTTTACTTCTATTCCAGTCCCATTCCTGCAGATTCCGGTCCCATTCCTGCGGATTCCTGTGGATTCCGGTCCCATTCCTCTGGAATCCACTGGAATCTGCAGGAATGACCGGAATCCTGCAGGA
This sequence comes from Laccaria bicolor S238N-H82, assembly GCF_000143565.1. Taxonomy (NCBI): domain Eukaryota; kingdom Fungi; phylum Basidiomycota; class Agaricomycetes; order Agaricales; family Hydnangiaceae; genus Laccaria; species Laccaria bicolor. The sequence goes on along the minus strand of NW_001889872.1, from coordinate 2,498,045 downwards.
ATGGGAGGGGCACTGTAAAGTACTGCAGCAAGGTGAATGGGTGGGGTGGTTTGTTCGCGGGTGGAATGAAATGACGATGACGACATTCATCGTTGTCCATCATCTGGTTGCCACACTGCTGGCTTACCTGGGCTTTCTGCTCGCCGTCGTTCCCACCCATCTGTGGTTGTCATCAGCATCATTGTTGTTGTTGTCGCCAGCATGGTTGTCATGGTTGTCGTCGGTGTTGTCAACATTGTTGTCGCGGGCGGTGTGGCTTGAGACAGTGGGGTGGATGGTGGTGGTGGTGGTGAAAGGAAGAAGCGATGTGGCAATGCGACAGCTATAGCTGTCACGTTTGAGATGCCACATGACAAACAATGCTATATACATACCTTTATTTTACCTTATAACAAAGCTGGTGTGGCTCAGGTGGTTACAGTGCTGCTTCCATTCACAACGTCATGGGTTCAATTCTCTCAGGTGCAAAATTTATTTTTTACTTAAATATAGTAAGGACACTATAAATACTATATCTATATGTATTCTAATGGTATAATGGTCATTAATTCCTTCCATGAAATCCATATGAACTGCTCCATGAAATCCATATGGACTGCTCCATGGAATAAATGTGGATATGCCTGCATTCCATATGGAATCCAATGGAATCCAGATGGAGTGGTGTTGGAGTCCATATGGAATTAATCATTGCATGACCATTCCAGGATCATTCCATATGGAATCCATCATGTCCATGGAATCAGAAATTGGCTGGGTCCTCAGCCAACATTGATTCCATGGATTCCATATGGAATAACCCAGGGAAGGTAAAGACCTCCAATGGAATGGCAGTGGATTGCAGTGGTGGCAGGACTGGGTCAGTGTTTCGTGATGGTGTCATGTGACATGTGTGATGTGACAGGAGCGTCACTTATCAGGAATTTCCCACCCCCATTGGGAGGTTGAATAGGGTGACATTTTACCCAAAGTTTCTTATTTTTCTCTGCTGTGTAGACTCGAAACCAGTCACCTCGAGTAATCACGATGTAAAATCTGAGGGAGAGGGAGTATCTTTTTTGGGTAAGTAGGAAGGCAGTAATTACTCCTATGGTGACTGGTAGGACTTCATCATGATTTAGCATAGGGCTTTTTTAAACTCTGGCATTACTTATATATGGTAGCATTCCCTGCACACCTTCTTATGCACTCTACTATTTTGCTTCGTAGATACACCAGAATCAATGGAATTTCAGTGAAGTCCCTCCAAATAACTTCTTGTATTGAAAAATACAAACCAGCAAAGAGGAAAGATTTTTATACTAACCGAAATAGTATTCACAAGTTCAGTTCAGTCCGGTTTTTTGCCCCCAAAATGCGCAACCATGGACTGCAACTGGTCTAGGACTGACCCAGATATTGAGGGAACCGAACCGAACCACCTAGGACTGGTCTTTTGCAGTCTATGAAACTGGTTCAGACTGATCCAGACCGGTTTTCTTGCATCTAATTTATTATACCAATATAAATCATTTTTATCTCAACTATTATTACTCTGAAAAATAAACAGGTTATATGAAATAGTAAAGCATGCAAATACCCGTCATTCTACCAATTTTTAAGAGATTTAATGAAGATTTGACATAGCTATGACTGAAACCGAATTACATCTCCTAGAGACTTGGGTAAAATATAGATTTGGTTATATCTTTCTCAAATCTTAACCGTTTTTGATAAAACAAAGACCCAATAAAAGGTAATAAATGTGGTTACAAGGGTATGTAACGCACGTGACCATTTAACCAGTTGTAACCGATT
>NW_001889872.1:2493765-2496198 GCF_000143565.1 Laccaria bicolor S238N-H82 | reverse complement strand
AGGCATAGTGACTGTTGCACTGGATTTGATGACATGACACACCCAGTGACAGTTGTCAGGACATAGGTGCTGTACAATCGTCAACAAGCAGTATCAAGTTGAGCAGAATAAACTATGCACCTGAGTTCAGAAAATATGACATCCACAATCCCATAGTCACCCACTGCTCAAAGTTTGCAGCTTCCAATTCAAAATCAGCATTTTCACATGTTGTCATGAAGCATAGGTCAAAGTCAATCGAGTCAGCAGGGTGTTGCATCTGGATAACTTGTCTGTTTATGCCAGCTATGAGAGTGGATGGAACAATGAACCCAAAGCCAGTGGCATGATCGATGGAGAGGAAGAAAATTTTTCTTCAATGATTTTGAACCAACATCACATGGGTACATAATCACGTCATTCTCTTGAGGGCCAGGCACTTCAACAGCATGATGCCGTTCTCCATCACGTTCTGTTATTCAATATCCAACAATGTCCTGCTTGATGTGAATGGTGATGGAACTGAGTTGCTTGTGCAGGCATGTCTGTTGACAGTCACAAATGCCCAGATAGATCATAATGAGGAGAAGAGGAAGAAGGAGGGTGTTGGAACGGGTGGAAGGAATTTCAAGGACACATGGGGCATGGTGAGAAAGAGAGATGAGATTGCGTCTCACCCACAGACCTCTCAGTGACACTGGTCGACAATGTGAGTTTATGGTTGAGGCTAAACATGAAGGAAGGAATCAGAGAGCTCTGCAGGGAGCTTGAAAGTAGGGAAAATCTGCTTCCCAACCTTCCCTAGTTCTCCATGTGAGATGGAGTCAGTTGGATTAGCCTCGGATTCGATGTAGACAATTTCTGGAGTAATAGAAAGATCAGATAGAACAAGATAAGTACAGCAGAGAGAGAGATGATTGTGAGAGTTAGGGCTATGCCCTTTATCCAACACACTGATAGTGCCCTGGTTGTTGGAGTGAATAAGCAAGCAGCAATGCTGGAGGCCCATGTCCTCCAGAAAGTAAACAAGAAACTCAATTGCGAGGGTTTCAAGCCAACAAATATCTCTGCCAGGAACTTTACAGACAGGGGAGAGTTGGAAAAAGGCCCAGCTGTCACCAATGATAATGCCAATACCCCAGGACATAGAGGCATCAACATATAAACTGAGATCTTGAAGAGAGCCACAAGAGGCCCCCCCTACCTCAAGTCTCTGGAGCCACCAAAAGAGGTCAGTCATCATTGAGTGAGGAGGATGCCTAGCGATAATCTCATTGTTGTGGAAGGAAGATGCAAAGTTAGAAAGGGAAGGCAGGTGTGAACATCCATCCATGTACACAAAGGCTAAGAGCCATGGATTTTTTCGACATTGAGAAGGTGGCAACAATTTCAGATGCTTGTTGTCAGGCAAACTAATGAGTTTCCCAGGGATATCCCAAAGAAAACCAATAAAGGTGGTGATGAAAAGGAAATGGTCATCCCCTTTTTTGTCGTGCCAAGGAATGCCAAGGGTTTCGATGTGGCATAGCATTTCTGCATGGTTGTAGTCATAAGAGAAGTCACTCTCATGGAAGGAGCCCATGGAGGAAGGAATTCGGAAGACTTTCAAGTCATCCTCATATTTAGGGATAGGGAAAACCCCCTCCACACCAAATATCAACAATGGCATTAGTGATCATGCCCGTGTTGCTACTAGCACAAGCAGTGCTGAAAGGATGGGCATGATCGATGAAAATTTGACCAGGGACACCCTGGACAACAAGCCAAGGCTTGTGAGAAGGCAGCACAGGGCAGGTACAATGGAATTTTGCAATGTCCAGAGTACAAGCCTGGGTACCAGGAGGGGCAAGAGTAATCTAGAGTAGCATTTGGATGAGCACAAGATGTGCATGGTAGGGTGAAGAGGAAGAAGAAGACAGATAACGAAAGAAAGTGTCATGAAAGAAAGAAGGATAAATGACCAGCAAGGGCAGGAAGTCGAGAAGACTTTGAAGAAAGAAACACAAAATGTAGAAAGCACAGAGAGGGCATGCAAAGGGCTCAACAGCCAGAAATACATAGAGGAGTGCAGGAGAGGCATGGGCACATGCCAAGAGGACAAGAGTCCAGGAAGCACAAGGTGAGCACACAGCGTGCTCGGCCACAAAGAAAGGCACAAAGGTGTGCAAGAGAAACAGGGACAAGAGTCCAAAATCACACATGTAAGAATGCAAAGATCTCAAAACTGCATGTAGCAGCAAAGAAGAAGCCAACCCCCCCACACAAAATGCAAAAGGGGTGTGTAACAAAGGTGGAGAAAATGTGGGGAAAAGATAGAGGAAGGGGAAACTCACAATCTCAGCCACTTTTGACACCAAGTCAAAACACATCGGGAAGTCTTTCTTCCAGATGTGTGAGTTGACGGAGGGGTGGGACTTTGAAGCCTTGGACAGGTGCTGACAAATCCTGATCTGT
>NW_001889872.1:2486393-2493715 GCF_000143565.1 Laccaria bicolor S238N-H82 | reverse complement strand
GTAACCGATTAAAACCAGTCTTTGAACAGTTTCAAAAGATTTTCGAAATGAGGCAACTGGCAACCGGACCAACCCCAAATTGGGGCAACTGCAACCGAAAAAAAGACCAGACCATGGTCAGGTTCAGTTTGGTCCACCAGCTTTTTGCGGTCCTATGGACTGAACCTTTAAACACTAGTCTTTCAGGAGACAGGTACATTTTCTTTCAAAGATGTGGTCATCTTTGAGGGACCATCGAGAATCTTTCAAAGATGAACACAGAGCTTCACAAAGACCATCTTTGGCTTTGTATGATATCTTTACAAGTCTTTCACTCATGCTTATCATATCACAGATGCACTAAAATCAATCTTATTCAAGCAACGTATAAACAGTAAATACCACAACATCTGAGATATAAACCATCTCCATCTCTCTGTCTATCCAATCCATCATACCCCTACACACAACTTCCTTGTCAGTGCACCCAGGAGCCTATTTCAATGGTCTGGCTAAGGATGTGGGATACTGGTGACGGTGATTGTACATTCACATAGGTAATAGGTCTGTAAATCAATATGAGCACTTTGTGTTTCAAAAAATGAACAGAGATAGAAATATGCACCCTCAAATACTCAAGTGGATGATAGGTTTACAGGCATGCAGGCTTGCCACAAGGAAGAACGAAAGGTCTTGAAGTAGTCCTGTCTGAAGCGTGTTGAGTATCAAGCCTGATATTACACAGACTAGAAGAACTGAGTCAGTCTCATTCAACTACGAGCAGAACAAGGCAACTCACGCAGCTGGATGAAGCCTGACAGTACGCCAATGCCGAATCAGGGCACATCACTCCTTCACCTTGTGTTGAAGCATGATTGTCCAGTGCAGGGTTCTGCCACTCCCATGGGCAGCACTAACCATAATGATAATTCCCCCTGATGATGCTGATGGTCCTTTTGTTGATCTGGAGCAGACTCTAGGCGATTCTCAGAGGGAGATAATGACTCTGGCTGTGAGGAGTGCACAGAGAATGAAGGACACAACGACAGTGCCCTCTGATGACAGGGAGGTCTCTGCACTGGGTGTGGCTTGATACAAAGGAAGCAAGGGGTTCGGAGAGCTGGAAGAGGTGTGGTGAGAGGAGTATAAATGGGTAATGGTGCATGCGGTGACTTATGGAGGGTGAGGAAGTTGGGAGGGATGGAGTAGATGAGGCAGTGCTACTGATGAGACTTAGTGGGGTGCAAGGATATGTGAATGAGACATACAGGTTAGGTGAACTTGCAGCTGTAGGTGGAAATGTCAAGAAGATGGCATAGTGACTGTTGCACTGGATTTGATGACATGACACACCCAGTGACAGTTGTCAGGACATAGGTGCTGTACAATCGTCAACAAGCAGTATCAAGTTGAGCAGAATAAACTATGCACCTGAGTTCAGAAAATATGACATCCACAATCCCATAGTCACCCACTGCTCAAAGTTTGCAGCTTCCAATTCAAAATCAGCATTTTCACATGTTGTCATGAAGCATAGGTCAAAGTCAATCGAGTCAGCAGGGTGTTGCATCTGGATAACTTGTCTGTTTATGCCAGCTATGAGAGTGGATGGAACAATGAACCCAAAGCCAGTGGCATGATCGATGGAGAGGAAGAAAATTTTTCTTCAATGATTTTGAACCAACATCACATGGGTACATAATCACGTCATTCTCTTGAGGGCCAGGCACTTCAACAGCATGATGCCGTTCTCCATCACGTTCTGTTATTCAATATCCAACAATGTCCTGCTTGATGTGAATGGTGATGGAACTGAGTTGCTTGTGCAGGCATGTCTGTTGACAGTCACAAATGCCCAGATAGATCATAATGAGGAGAAGAGGAAGAAGGAGGGTGTTGGAACGGGTGGAAGGAATTTCAAGGACACATGGGGCATGGTGAGAAAGAGAGATGAGATTGCGTCTCACCCACAGACCTCTCAGTGACACTGGTCGACAATGTGAGTTTATGGTTGAGGCTAAACATGAAGGAAGGAATCAGAGAGCTCTGCAGGGAGCTTGAAAGTAGGGAAAATCTGCTTCCCAACCTTCCCTAGTTCTCCATGTGAGATGGAGTCAGTTGGATTAGCCTCGGATTCGATGTAGACAATTTCTGGAGTAATAGAAAGATCAGATAGAACAAGATAAGTACAGCAGAGAGAGAGATGATTGTGAGAGTTAGGGCTATGCCCTTTATCCAACACACTGATAGTGCCCTGGTTGTTGGAGTGAATAAGCAAGCAGCAATGCTGGAGGCCCATGTCCTCCAGAAAGTAAACAAGAAACTCAATTGCGAGGGTTTCAAGCCAACAAATATCTCTGCCAGGAACTTTACAGACAGGGGAGAGTTGGAAAAAGGCCCAGCTGTCACCAATGATAATGCCAATACCCCAGGACATAGAGGCATCAACATATAAACTGAGATCTTGAAGAGAGCCACAAGAGGCCCCCCCTACCTCAAGTCTCTGGAGCCACCAAAAGAGGTCAGTCATCATTGAGTGAGGAGGATGCCTAGCGATAATCTCATTGTTGTGGAAGGAAGATGCAAAGTTAGAAAGGGAAGGCAGGTGTGAACATCCATCCATGTACACAAAGGCTAAGAGCCATGGATTTTTTCGACATTGAGAAGGTGGCAACAATTTCAGATGCTTGTTGTCAGGCAAACTAATGAGTTTCCCAGGGATATCCCAAAGAAAACCAATAAAGGTGGTGATGAAAAGGAAATGGTCATCCCCTTTTTTGTCGTGCCAAGGAATGCCAAGGGTTTCGATGTGGCATAGCATTTCTGCATGGTTGTAGTCATAAGAGAAGTCACTCTCATGGAAGGAGCCCATGGAGGAAGGAATTCGGAAGACTTTCAAGTCATCCTCATATTTAGGGATAGGGAAAACCCCCTCCACACCAAATATCAACAATGGCATTAGTGATCATGCCCGTGTTGCTACTAGCACAAGCAGTGCTGAAAGGATGGGCATGATCGATGAAAATTTGACCAGGGACACCCTGGACAACAAGCCAAGGCTTGTGAGAAGGCAGCACAGGGCAGGTACAATGGAATTTTGCAATGTCCAGAGTACAAGCCTGGGTACCAGGAGGGGCAAGAGTAATCTAGAGTAGCATTTGGATGAGCACAAGATGTGCATGGTAGGGTGAAGAGGAAGAAGAAGACAGATAACGAAAGAAAGTGTCATGAAAGAAAGAAGGATAAATGACCAGCAAGGGCAGGAAGTCGAGAAGACTTTGACGAAAGAAACACAAAATGTAGAAAGCACAGAGAGGGCATGCAAAGGGCTCAACAGCCAGAAATACATAGAGGAGTGCAGGAGAGGCATGGGCACATGCCAAGAGGACAAGAGTCCAGGAAGCACAAGGTGAGCACACAGCGTGCTCGGCCACAAAGAAAGGCACAAAGGTGTGCAAGAGAAACAGGGACAAGAGTCCAAAATCACACATGTAAGAATGCAAAGATCTCAAAACTGCATGTAGCAGCAAAGAAGAAGCCAACCCCCCCACACAAAATGCAAAAGGGGTGTGTAACAAAGGTGGAGAAAATGTGGGGAAAAGATAGAGGAAGGGGAAACTCACAATCTCAGCCACTTTTGACACCAAGTCAAAACACATCGGGAAGTCTTTCTTCCAGATGTGTGAGTTGACGGAGGGGTGGGACTTTGAAGCCTTGGACAGGTGCTGACAAATCCTGATCTTGTCTGGCATGCCAGGGTGCTGGGGTTGAACATCGACAATGAAAGGGGAGGAGAAGATGGACCACACAGAATAACTTCTGCCTCCTCACAAGAGAAGAGGCCAGACATCCTGCCAGTAAGAAGTTCCTTCTGCAGGTAGTCCTGAATATCCTGCAAGAAAGGATAAGTGGATGGGTTATTGGGGAGAATGTCAGATTCAGTCAACGTGGGCATGTGCCCAAGAGGGAAGCCATGCCTAAGGTTGTCAGAAAGGAGAGGGTAAGCAGAGGACAGGCCATGTTTTTGGAGAAGGAAGTCGAACACAGCAGGGTTGTAAGGATGCATGATGCACTCAAAAATCACACTGTGCTGTGTGGAAGAGGGGAAAACAGGGGGGGCAAGGAATGACAGAAAGCGAGAAATCAGTATAAGAGAGGGGAAGGGGACATGTGATGGAGGAAAAATCTTCAGATGGGTTTGGTGTGACAGGTCCAAGAGAGCAGGTGGTGGCTTTTGCTGCCACAGAAGGAGCACAGGTGGAGGTAGTTGTCCTTGTGGAGAGAGGCACATTGAGAGACAGTGTCTGCACCTCACATGTTCCAGTTGATACAGAGGGTGTGGTTGTCAGGCATTGCAAGACCAAAGCCCAGACTGCATTTTGCCCAAACAACCTTCCTGTCAGCAAACTTTGGTGGGGAGGTGGACTTGAGATGGAAGAATATGGTGTGCCCCCCAATTGCACAGATGAGGCAGATAGCTGTGGAGGAAGACTTGCTGCTGCCTGAGGGAAAGGGCTGGGGGGGAGCAAGGGAGTGGGAAGAACCTCGTGGGGGGGCCCTTTGGGAGAAGGAACCAGCACTGCCCCAGTAAGATGGACTAGGCCTCCCAGGTGCCATCTGGGAAGAATTCACAAAATTTAGTAAGGCCCAGGGCCTTGTCATAGTCTGTTGTGCTGAATTTAAGGTGGCGACTACGATGGTCCTGACAGAACTCAAGTTCCATGACTTTCCAAGCATCGTATAGCTCATCCCTCTTGTTGAGCATGTTAAAAAAATTAAAATGTTTTTCAAACCAGCTGGCGTGTTCGCCTTCACTACCCAACTTGTCCCTCAAGACTTGGAAGCTCCACATATTGGCAGCAGCCTCAGACCACTGGCTACAGGTGAGGGTCAACTCTTTTCCAAAATGAGCTCTAAATTTAAAATTTAAAATCCCTTGGTTTTCCCAGGCACAGGGTTTGATTTGACAGTAGGAAGGGTTGATGCCTCATCAACCAGGGACTGCAAGTTCCAGGTCAAAAAGAAAGGGAGAGGAACTGCAACACAGATTTCAGTATCATATAGGGATTGTGGGAATTCAATGGGAATGGATTCTCTAACCACCCTTTCAACATGGTTGGATCCGTCCATACGACACCATTTAGAGACTCTGGCATCTTTTTCTATGACGATGTCATCATCTTTTGTCTTTTTGTCTTCTTTATCTTTTAATTCTTCGTTGACAAGGTATCTTGCAAGACTGTTGTAAACCAAGTCCCAAATGGAAGAAAGAAGGTGGGGACCCTTAATTGAGCAAGATCTTTGGGATCAATGGTGATCAAAGAAGCCACTTCTGATCCTGGTTGAGGATGGGCTGCTGGGTCTAGAGCATTGTTCAAGGTTTTGGAGGATCTGGCATCGTTATTGGCCTCAATCCTCTTGTTCTGTTGCAGTATATTAGGGAGCATGGGGGTGCACATTCTCAGTAGGAGTAGCCGTTGCATGTGGGACAATGGGTTGCACATTTTCAGCAGGGTTGGTAGTTGTATCGGTTATTTGGAAAAGGGACTATCACAGTCAAAAATATTTCAGAATGGCGGTTTCTTAGTGTCAGAATGTCAGAACCAGATCCAAAACAGTGGGGAAAGGCAGTCCCAGAAATGAAGACATATATTAGTGCTACCCTAGTGTGAGATGTCTGGTTCTGATGCAGACATTATCTTATCCTAAGATGAGCTTACTCTCGTGCCTCAAGGTTACTCATCATGGAATAACAGCTGTAAGCAATGAATCACTTTTAGTAAGGTCACACTTTGTCACATCTGACTCAGTGAAAATCCATCAAAATCGTGGTTGGCTACTACATACACCTCCTCCTCTACTCCATCCACTCTTCCCTTGCTTGAGATATCAGACTGGTTGTTATCCTCATTTGCAAATATGTCAATTTCAGCAAGGAGTTCATCATGATGACACTGAAAATTAGCTCTTTCCATCTCATCAAGCCTGTCAGTTTTCTTGCTGGTGCATGGTTCTTCATCCTCAGGCTCACGTGCCACAGAACCTGTGGCATCTCTTGGCTTTGTTGAGTAAACTGCTCAATATAGCCTTCAGCTTCCATGGATGAAGATCCAGCCTCCTTAAGCTGAGTTAAGTAGACCTTGGGCCCCAAATGATGAAGTTGATTTTTAGTCAAAAGTTTTTTTTACAAAATAAAAGTACAATTTACATAGAGCAAGANAGGTGTGGGGGTTTCAGATCTTTGTCTAACAGGACATCTGTTTATTTCTTTAGATGGTGTTAGAGGCATGAGAAGTGCCTTGTGAAATATTTTCAGCCCCAACTCACCGAGAAAAATGTCAAGGATTGGTCTAGGATGATTACTCTATGCAAAATGTACTTTTATTGGGGACTTTTCAGGTTATACCCAGTGACAATCTATTTGCTGTCAGGCATTGTTTAAAAGACATCCTGAGTTTCCATGGATCAATTCAAAAATGATGGTAGCATTTTTTCTTCTTGCAGAAAAGAAGGACCAATGTTGTAGATATGTGTTTACACTAACTGGGCAAAAAGAATGTCACATCATTTTTTGGACAAAGTTAGTCCTGTAAGACAAGAACCAAACATTTTGAGAACTACACTCTGGTGTATGAAACATGGCTATAAAGGTGTAGATTGTACATACCAAGTCTGGGGATGAACAATTGAAAACTCAGGATAAGGCAGGGAATTGACTGTGACAAGTGCCAAAAATGGGATGTAACAAAGTGGGAAATTCTGAATGACTGCAACCTACTGAAAGCAATTCACAACTTGAGGAAGAGATACTTTGAACACTGGATCTCCCTGCTATTGTTATGAGCTTCATCAAGTTTCTGGGCTAGGAAAATTTATATCCTCCTCTAAAAGGTAAATTTGAACTTGTTCTCCATTTTATGTATTTTTCACTCAATATATTTGTTGGACTGAGATGAAATAACTCCCCCTCAATGTTTGTAGTGTGTATAATACAAAAGGTAGGTAGAAATGTTAAAATGAACATTGCATGATGTCTGTAGAAACTAATTCCCAGAGTATTTCTGGAAGTAAACAAGTATCTACAACATTGGTCCTTCTTTTCTGAAAGAAGAAAAAATGCTATAATCCTTTTGAAGTAATCCATGGAGACTCAGGATGTCTTTTAAACAATGCCTGAAGTATAGCATGATAGAAAATAAATTTACACTGGGTATCACTTGAAAAGTCCTCAATAAAAGTATATTTTGCATAGAGCAAGAAAGCTGTGGGGTCTCAGATCCTTGTATAAATAGGACCTCTGTTTATTTCTTTGGGATAGTGTTACTAGGCATGAGAAGTGCCTT
>NW_001889872.1:2484895-2486329 GCF_000143565.1 Laccaria bicolor S238N-H82 | reverse complement strand
GGATGATTGCTCTATGCAAAATGTACTTTTATTGAGGACTTTTCAAGTGATACCCAGTGTAAATTTAGTATCTATCATGCTACACTTCAGGCATTGTTTAAAAGACCATCCTGAGTCTCCAAATGGATCACTTCAAAAGGATTATAGCATTTTTTCTTCTTTCAGAAAAGATGTGACCAATGTTGTAGATACTTGTTTACTTCCAGAAATACTCTGGGAATTAGTTTCTACAGACATCATGCAATGTTCATTTTAATATTATCTACCTACCTTTTGTATTATACACACTACAAACATTGAGGGGGAGTTATTTCATCTCAGTCCAACAAATATATTGAGTGAAAAATACATAAAATGGAGAACAAGTTCAAATTTACCTTTTAGAGGAGGATATAAATTTTCCTAGCCCAGAAACTTGATGAAGCTCATAACAATAGCAGGGAGATCCAGTGTTCAAAGTATCTCTTCCTCAAGTTGTGAATTGCTTTCAGTAGGTTGCAGTCATTCAGAATTTCCCACTTTGTTACATCCCATTTTTGGCACTTGTCACAGTCAATTCCCTGCCTTATCCTGAGTTTTCAATTGTTCATCCCCAGACTTGGTATGTACAATCTACACCTTTATAGCCATGTTTCATACACCAGAGTGTAGTTCTCAAAATGTTTGGTTCAATTGTCTTACAGGACTAACTTTGTCCAAAAAATGATGTGACATTGTTTTAGATACTTAGTGTACTTTCAGAAAAACTCTGGTAATTAACTTCTACAGACATCATGCAATGTTCATTTTAATATTATCTATCCACCTTTTGTATTATACACACTACAAACATTGAGGGGGAGTTATTTTGCCTCATTCCAACAAATATATTGAGTGAAAAATACATAAAATGGAGAACAAGTTCAAATTTACCTTTTAGAGGAGGATATAAATTTCTCTAGCCCAGAGACTTTATGAAGCTCATAACAATAGCAGGGAGATCCAGTGTTCATAAGTATCTCTTCCTCAAGTTGTGAATTGCTTTCAGTAGGTTGCAGTCATTCAGAATTTCCCATTTTGTTACATCCCATTTTTGGCAGCTCTCACAGTCAATTCGCTGCCTTATCCTGAGTTTTTATTTGTTCATCCCCAGACTTGGTATGTACAATCTACACCTCTATAGCTATGTTTCATGCACCAGAGTTTAGTTCTCAAAATGTTTGGTTCTTGTCTTACAGGACCAACTTTGTCCAAAAAATGATGTGGCATTCTTTTTCATCAGCTAGTGTACTTTCATACAAATATGGTAGAGGATTCTGCAGAAAGAAAATTTCATTTCACTGTATACCCTTTTTGTGAGGATTCATTATTGTATGATGAACAGATAATAAAGCAGGTTCAAAACAACCTGTACTGAATGCAATTTTGATTCTCTGACTGTGCTGCTTGCTCAAG
>NW_001889872.1:2482413-2483347 GCF_000143565.1 Laccaria bicolor S238N-H82 | reverse complement strand
CATTGAGAGGAAGTAGTCTCCGGTCTAGCAGAGAACTAGCAAGGGGTAATTTTGGGCTAGATGCTTCCTCATTTTCTGTAAGAGCAGCATAAGAAAAGATTTCTTCAGTGTTCCCCTCATGGTGGAAAAAAGGGAGTAAACCCAGAAGGAGCATTGCACTATTGGCTGCATTAACCTTATGAGAATCATCAGATTTACTCCTTTCCTGAATTTCTTGGTATGATAGTTCCCAAGTTTCATAGACAGTTCTGTTATACTTAGAAGCTCCAGTACATTCAGAATGGGATAACAATATTTTTTGATGCTCTGAAAATTTTGCAAGGTAGTCTCCAATAGTGGTCACCCCAGAAGCAATATAAGCACCAGCCTGATCAATGGCAAGAGGTAAACAGAAAAGCTCCTTTACAATCTTGTAGGCTTCAACTTGAACATCTGATGTGGGTGATTCCAAGCAACTAGATTTGAGAAGTAGTTCAATAGCATCCTTTTCTTCCATTTCAGTCACTTCAAGAAATTCTCAACTAAAGTCAGAGTCTTCATGGCAGAGTTACGACTAGTTATCAGAATGTTTCCCCTCTTTCCAGGTGGGAAATATGCCTCCAGTGCAGCAGGTGACAAAACATCAGCATTATCAAAGATCATGATGTAATTCTCTTTCAGAGAGCCAACCCAGCAGAGAGCAGACTCAGGGGAGCCATCCAGTGCACAAGACTGACTGATACCCTTAAGTGCCTGTAAGATGGTACCTGAAGATGATGCATCAACCCAGAAAACTTGAGAGAAGCTGGGGGCAATTTAATTTGGTTTGGGCAGGATCAGACTTGTGCTTGATAGGTGCTCACCTGTCATCCATTTCCTCAACAAACTTCAAACATATCTGAGACTTTCCAATACCCCCCATTCCATATAACAGGAAGATTTCCTCTTCTGAACT
>NW_001889872.1:2477565-2482363 GCF_000143565.1 Laccaria bicolor S238N-H82 | reverse complement strand
TTGAGAGAGCCACAAGAGGCCCCCCCTACCTCAAGTCTCTGGAGCCACCAAAAGAGGTCAGTCATCATTGAGTGAGGAGGATGCCTAGCGATAATCTCATTGTTGTGGAAGGAAGATGCAAAGTTAGAAAGGGAAGGCAGGTGTGAACATCCATCCATGTACACAAAGGCTAAGAGCCATGGATTTTTTCGACATTGAGAAGGTGGCAACAATTTCAGATGCTTGTTGTCAGGCAAACTAATGAGTTTCCCAGGGATATCCCAAAGAAAACCAATAAAGGTGGTGATGAAAAGGAAATGGTCATCCCCTTTTTTGTCGTGCCAAGGAATGCCAAGGGTTTCGATGTGGCATAGCATTTCTGCATGGTTGTAGTCATAAGAGAAGTCACTCTCATGGAAGGAGCCCATGGAGGAAGGAATTCGGAAGACTTTCAAGTCATCCTCATATTTAGGGATAGGGAAAACCCCCTCCACACCAAATATCAACAATGGCATTAGTGATCATGCCCGTGTTGCTACTAGCACAAGCAGTGCTGAAAGGATGGGCATGATCGATGAAAATTTGACCAGGGACACCCTGGACAACAAGCCAAGGCTTGTGAGAAGGCAGCACAGGGCAGGTACAATGGAATTTTGCAATGTCCAGAGTACAAGCCTGGGTACCAGGAGGGGCAAGAGTAATCTAGAGTAGCATTTGGATGAGCACAAGATGTGCATGGTAGGGTGAAGAGGAAGAAGAAGACAGATAACGAAAGAAAGTGTCATGAAAGAAAGAAGGATAAATGACCAGCAAGGGCAGGAAGTCGAGAAGACTTTGAAGAAAGAAACACAAAATGTAGAAAGCACAGAGAGGGCATGCAAAGGGCTCAACAGCCAGAAATACATAGAGGAGTGCAGGAGAGGCATGGGCACATGCCAAGAGGACAAGAGTCCAGGAAGCACAAGGTGAGCACACAGCGTGCTCGGCCACAAAGAAAGGCACAAAGGTGTGCAAGAGAAACAGGGACAAGAGTCCAAAATCACACATGTAAGAATGCAAAGATCTCAAAACTGCATGTAGCAGCAAAGAAGAAGCCAACCCCCCCACACAAAATGCAAAAGGGGTGTGTAACAAAGGTGGAGAAAATGTGGGGAAAAGATAGAGGAAGGGGAAACTCACAATCTCAGCCACTTTTGACACCAAGTCAAAACACATCGGGAAGTCTTTCTTCCAGATGTGTGAGTTGACGGAGGGGTGGGACTTTGAAGCCTTGGACAGGTGCTGACAAATCCTGATCTTGTCTGGCATGCCAGGGTGCTGGGGTTGAACATCGACAATGAAAGGGGAGGAGAAGATGGACCACACAGAATAACTTCTGCCTCCTCACAAGAGAAGAGGCCAGACATCCTGCCAGTAAGAAGTTCCTTCTGCAGGTAGTCCTGAATATCCTGCAAGAAAGGATAAGTGGATGGGTTATTGGGGAGAATGTCAGATTCAGTCAACGTGGGCATGTGCCCAAGAGGGAAGCCATGCCTAAGGTTGTCAGAAAGGAGAGGGTAAGCAGAGGACAGGCCATGTTTTTGGAGAAGGAAGTCGAACACAGCAGGGTTGTAAGGATGCATGATGCACTCAAAAATCACACTGTGCTGTGTGGAAGAGGGGAAAACAGGGGGGGCAAGGAATGACAGAAAGCGAGAAATCAGTATAAGAGAGGGGAAGGGGACATGTGATGGAGGAAAAATCTTCAGATGGGTTTGGTGTGACAGGTCCAAGAGAGCAGGTGGTGGCTTTTGCTGCCACAGAAGGAGCACAGGTGGAGGTAGTTGTCCTTGTGGAGAGAGGCACATTGAGAGACAGTGTCTGCACCTCACATGTTCCAGTTGATACAGAGGGTGTGGTTGTCAGGCATTGCAAGACCAAAGCCCAGACTGCATTTTGCCCAAACAACCTTCCTGTCAGCAAACTTTGGTGGGGAGGTGGACTTGAGATGGAAGAATATGGTGTGCCCCCCAATTGCACAGATGAGGCAGATAGCTGTGGAGGAAGACTTGCTGCTGCCTGAGGGAAAGGGCTGGGGGGGAGCAAGGGAGTGGGAAGAACCTCGTGGGGGGGCCCTTTGGGAGAAGGAACCAGCACTGCCCCAGTAAGATGGACTAGGCCTCCCAGGTGCCATCTGGGAAGAATTCACAAAATTTAGTAAGGCCCAGGGCCTTGTCATAGTCTGTTGTGCTGAATTTAAGGTGGCGACTACGATGGTCCTGACAGAACTCAAGTTCCATGACTTTCCAAGCATCGTATAGCTCATCCCTCTTGTTGAGCATGTTAAAAAAATTAAAATGTTTTTCAAACCAGCTGGCGTGTTCGCCTTCACTACCCAACTTGTCCCTCAAGACTTGGAAGCTCCACATATTGGCAGCAGCCTCAGACCACTGGCTACAGGTGAGGGTCAACTCTTTTCCAAAATGAGCTCTAAATTTAAAATTTAAAATCCCTTGGTTTTCCCAGGCACAGGGTTTGATTTGACAGTAGGAAGGGTTGATGCCTCATCAACCAGGGACTGCAAGTTCCAGGTCAAAAAGAAAGGGAGAGGAACTGCAACACAGATTTCAGTATCATATAGGGATTGTGGGAATTCAATGGGAATGGATTCTCTAACCACCCTTTCAACATGGTTGGATCCGTCCATACGACACCATTTAGAGACTCTGGCATCTTTTTCTATGACGATGTCATCATCTTTTGTCTTTTTGTCTTCTTTATCTTTTAATTCTTCGTTGACAAGGTATCTTGCAAGACTGTTGTAAACCAAGTCCCAAATGGAAGAAAGAAGGTGGGGACCCTTAATTGAGCAAGATCTTTGGGATCAATGGTGATCAAAGAAGCCACTTCTGATCCTGGTTGAGGATGGGCTGCTGGGTCTAGAGCATTGTTCAAGGTTTTGGAGGATCTGGCATCGTTATTGGCCTCAATCCTCTTGTTCTGTTGCAGTATATTAGGGAGCATGGGGGTGCACATTCTCAGTAGGAGTAGCCGTTGCATGTGGGACAATGGGTTGCACATTTTCAGCAGGGTTGGTAGTTGTATCGGTTATTTGGAAAAGGGACTATCACAGTCAAAAATATTTCAGAATGGCGGTTTCTTAGTGTCAGAATGTCAGAACCAGATCCAAAACAGTGGGGAAAGGCAGTCCCAGAAATGAAGACATATATTAGTGCTACCCTAGTGTGAGATGTCTGGTTCTGATGCAGACATTATCTTATCCTAAGATGAGCTTACTCTCGTGCCTCAAGGTTACTCATCATGGAATAACAGCTGTAAGCAATGAATCACTTTTAGTAAGGTCACACTTTGTCACATCTGACTCAGTGAAAATCCATCAAAATCGTGGTTGGCTACTACATACACCTCCTCCTCTACTCCATCCACTCTTCCCTTGCTTGAGATATCAGACTGGTTGTTATCCTCATTTGCAAATATGTCAATTTCAGCAAGGAGTTCATCATGATGACACTGAAAATTAGCTCTTTCCATCTCATCAAGCCTGTCAGTTTTCTTGCTGGTGCATGGTTCTTCATCCTCAGGCTCACGTGCCACAGAACCTGTGGCATCTCTTGGCTTTGTTGAGTAAACTGCTCAATATAGCCTTCAGCTTCCATGGATGAAGATCCAGCCTCCTTAAGCTGAGTTAAGTAGACCTTGGGCCCCAAATGATGAAGTTGATTTTTAGTCAAAAGTTTTTTTTACAAAATAAAAGTACAATTTACATAGAGCAAGAAAGGTGTGGGGGTTTCAGATCTTTGTCTAACAGGACATCTGTTTATTTCTTTAGATGGTGTTAGAGGCATGAGAAGTGCCTTGTGAAATATTTTCAGCCCCAACTCACCGAGAAAAATGTCAAGGATTGGTCTAGGATGATTACTCTATGCAAAATGTACTTTTATTGGGGACTTTTCAGGTTATACCCAGTGACAATCTATTTGCTGTCAGGCATTGTTTAAAAGACATCCTGAGTTTCCATGGATCAATTCAAAAATGATGGTAGCATTTTTTCTTCTTGCAGAAAAGAAGGACCAATGTTGTAGATATGTGTTTACACTAACTGGGCAAAAAGAATGTCACATCATTTTTTGGACAAAGTTAGTCCTGTAAGACAAGAACCAAACATTTTGAGAACTACACTCTGGTGTATGAAACATGGCTATAAAGGTGTAGATTGTACATACCAAGTCTGGGGATGAACAATTGAAAACTCAGGATAAGGCAGGGAATTGACTGTGACAAGTGCCAAAAATGGGATGTAACAAAGTGGGAAATTCTGAATGACTGCAACCTACTGAAAGCAATTCACAACTTGAGGAAGAGATACTTTGAACACTGGATCTCCCTGCTATTGTTATGAGCTTCATCAAGTTTCTGGGCTAGGAAAATTTATATCCTCCTCTAAAAGGTAAATTTGAACTTGTTCTCCATTTTATGTATTTTTCACTCAATATATTTGTTGGACTGAGATGAAATAACTCCCCCTCAATGTTTGTAGTGTGTATAATACAAAAGGTAGGTAGAAATGTTAAAATGAACATTGCATGATGTCTGTAGAAACTAATTCCCAGAGTATTTCTGGAAGTAAACAAGTATCTACAACATTGGTCCTTCTTTTCTGAAAGAAGAAAAAATGCTATAATCCTTTTGAAGTAATCCATGGAGACTCAGGATGTCTTTTAAACAATGCCTGAAGTATAGCATGATAGAAAATAAATTTACACTGGGTATCACTTGAAAAGTCCTCAATAAAAGTATATTTGCATAGAGCAAGAAAGCT
>NW_001889872.1:2475400-2477515 GCF_000143565.1 Laccaria bicolor S238N-H82 | reverse complement strand
TCCAAAATTTAGTAAGGCCCAGGGCCTTGTCATAGTCTGTTGTGCTGAATTTAAGGTGGCGACTACGATGGTCCTGACAGAACTCAAGTTCCATGACTTTCCAAGCATCGTATAGCTCATCCCTCTTGTTGAGCATGTTAAAAAAATTAAAATGTTTTTCAAACCAGCTGGCGTGTTCGCCTTCACTACCCAACTTGTCCCTCAAGACTTGGAAGCTCCACATATTGGCAGCAGCCTCAGACCACTGGCTACAGGTGAGGGTCAACTCTTTTCCAAAATGAGCTCTAAATTTAAAATTTAAAATCCCTTGGTTTTCCCAGGCACAGGGTTTGATTTGACAGTAGGAAGGGTTGATGCCTCATCAACCAGGGACTGCAAGTTCCAGGTCAAAAAGAAAGGGAGAGGAACTGCAACACAGATTTCAGTATCATATAGGGATTGTGGGAATTCAATGGGAATGGATTCTCTAACCACCCTTTCAACATGGTTGGATCCGTCCATACGACACCATTTAGAGACTCTGGCATCTTTTTCTATGACGATGTCATCATCTTTTGTCTTTTTGTCTTCTTTATCTTTTAATTCTTCGTTGACAAGGTATCTTGCAAGACTGTTGTAAACCAAGTCCCAAATGGAAGAAAGAAGGTGGGGACCCTTAATTGAGCAAGATCTTTGGGATCAATGGTGATCAAAGAAGCCACTTCTGATCCTGGTTGAGGATGGGCTGCTGGGTCTAGAGCATTGTTCAAGGTTTTGGAGGATCTGGCATCGTTATTGGCCTCAATCCTCTTGTTCTGTTGCAGTATATTAGGGAGCATGGGGGTGCACATTCTCAGTAGGAGTAGCCGTTGCATGTGGGACAATGGGTTGCACATTTTCAGCAGGGTTGGTAGTTGTATCGGTTATTTGGAAAAGGGACTATCACAGTCAAAAATATTTCAGAATGGCGGTTTCTTAGTGTCAGAATGTCAGAACCAGATCCAAAACAGTGGGGAAAGGCAGTCCCAGAAATGAAGACATATATTAGTGCTACCCTAGTGTGAGATGTCTGGTTCTGATGCAGACATTATCTTATCCTAAGATGAGCTTACTCTCGTGCCTCAAGGTTACTCATCATGGAATAACAGCTGTAAGCAATGAATCACTTTTAGTAAGGTCACACTTTGTCACATCTGACTCAGTGAAAATCCATCAAAATCGTGGTTGGCTACTACATACACCTCCTCCTCTACTCCATCCACTCTTCCCTTGCTTGAGATATCAGACTGGTTGTTATCCTCATTTGCAAATATGTCAATTTCAGCAAGGAGTTCATCATGATGACACTGAAAATTAGCTCTTTCCATCTCATCAAGCCTGTCAGTTTTCTTGCTGGTGCATGGTTCTTCATCCTCAGGCTCACGTGCCACAGAACCTGTGGCATCTCTTGGCTTTGTTGAGTAAACTGCTCAATATAGCCTTCAGCTTCCATGGATGAAGATCCAGCCTCCTTAAGCTGAGTTAAGTAGACCTTGGGCCCCAAATGATGAAGTTGATTTTTAGTCAAAAGTTTTTTTTACAAAATAAAAGTACAATTTACATAGAGCAAGAAAGGTGTGGGGGTTTCAGATCTTTGTCTAACAGGACATCTGTTTATTTCTTTAGATGGTGTTAGAGGCATGAGAAGTGCCTTGTGAAATATTTTCAGCCCCAACTCACCGAGAAAAATGTCAAGGATTGGTCTAGGATGATTACTCTATGCAAAATGTACTTTTATTGGGGACTTTTCAGGTTATACCCAGTGACAATCTATTTGCTGTCAGGCATTGTTTAAAAGACATCCTGAGTTTCCATGGATCAATTCAAAAATGATGGTAGCATTTTTTCTTCTTGCAGAAAAGAAGGACCAATGTTGTAGATATGTGTTTACACTAACTGGGCAAAAAGAATGTCACATCATTTTTTGGACAAAGTTAGTCCTGTAAGACAAGAACCAAACATTTTGAGAACTACACTCTGGTGTATGAAACATGGCTATAAAGGTGTAGATTGTACATACCAAGTCTGGGGATGAACAATTGAAAACTCAGGATAAGGCAGGGAATTGACTGTGACAAGTGCCAAAAATGGGATGTA
>NW_001889872.1:2472850-2475350 GCF_000143565.1 Laccaria bicolor S238N-H82 | reverse complement strand
ATCAAATTGATTAAAATACTCCTACTGACAACATTGCTCCCCTTCATGATCTCCTGTTCTTCGCAACTCCAAGAGTTCCGTGAAAAAATCACTCTAAGTGAAGGGGAAGGAACAAGACTAGGCATTCCAGATGATAGACAAGGGCTAGCACCATGACCGATGTGTGCTATGCAAACCTGTTGTAAGCTGTAAGTTGTATCTTCTATCTTACTTCCGAGAATCCCAATGAGTGAGGTAGAGGCCAAGGGAGAAAAATACCAACCCTTTGTCATTTTATCATTAAATTCTAATCCCATCTATTCAACTACCAACGCCGTCGATTCACCACCCACCATCTTTTTTTCGCAGTGTTACTACTACCGACTCAAATGTCTTTCTTTGAAATTGTCTTCCCATATATTATCCTCACTTCTTCTTCAAGAATTAGCACAATTTACATTACCTCTGATTTGATGTAGTTTCGTGAATACTATGAATAGGTGATACATCAGGAAATGTGTTTCTGCTCGATAGTAGCAGTCATGTCAGTAGACTTAGGTAGTTCCTTGATGTTTACAAAGCAATCAGTAGGAGCGCCCATCCCGTGTAGGACTACATAGTCACCTGTTCTCGCTATCGGTTTCAGCTGAAATAATGGTCACTACAGGACTTCTTTTCTCCTTTCCAGTACTACTGAGGCACCAACATAGGACTACGTAGTCATTTGTGCTCCCTATTGACCTTGCTAAAAAACAACTTATAGCTACTTATAGCCTATGGCCCAACTATGGCCCAGGAACAATGGTTGTTACGTGCACGGGGTGTTATAACTTGTATCACCGTTTTGAGTTAACTTTCTCATCAGTACGCGTGGCTCACGGAAACAAGTTTATAACTTGAGAAAGGTTGGAGAATGGAGTTCAGACTGTATGGCCGGTATAAAAAGCTAGAAGTGCTAATCATACATGTGCACGTAGCGTAGTGGGAAATATATACGTTGACAACCTCGAATTTTACATCAATAGGTCCAGAGTTCGATTCTCGGTAGTTACATTACAATTCTCAGAAAGAAAAACACAGCGGCCGGCACGGCGGAAACTTGCTGGATGAGCTCGAAGAAGCTCATCCAATATTTAATTTTAATCTCATTGATAATTTGTATCAAACTACGTAGGACTTTTAGATCCTATGGAACTACAAGCCTACACATCTATGGGACTATATAGATGCTGATAGTCAGACATCTTATTACCAACAACTATCATAGAGGGGTACCATGCTACGGCACTTTTACCCTACACAAGCCTATATAGGTCCCCATAGCCACTGTGCATTTTCCAGATGTATCCTGTGGTACACGAGCCTTGGACTCGCTCAAACGCTTGTGCAGCGGAGTTGATGGGAATGGTAGATGCCGCTGACATGCCGTCCTTCGGATATCACCGCTTGTGCTTTGTCATAAATGGATCTGACACCTCTTGGAAAGGACAGCGCCCAAACCCACTGCCCAGACCCCCAATTATGCCACGAGGTGGGTTGGTCTATTTTTACCTACATGCAATCACGTGCCTGGGCTCTCTCTCTTTCTCAATCCTCGGCGGCTTACTGTCTCTGGTAGCTGAGCTCGACTTTCTAGTATGTATAGCACCAACAGGGCTCACGAAGAGAGAACGACGTCCGCTGCTAGTGCCGAACGCGCGTATTGGATTGATGCTAGGCTGCAGTGTGCATTACAAGTGCACTCGACGAACGCGGACCATCGTAATGGCAGATTTGGCTGCGCGGTGTCAAGTCAGTACCCGAAACCGGACACGGTACGCAACCTACATGTCCCTCTTTTTCGTCTTACAGGTGTCATTATCTCAAAGTGAGTTGCCGGCTCATCGTCGAGTTAGCCCTTCTGAACATCAATCTTCAAAGACGTAAACTCCCTCTCTTTCAAGGACGGAGTTGCTGCGCGGTCGCTCAGCGGATGTGTTCAAGTCCTCACGTTGGCCGTGCTTGCGCCGGTTTTCTTTACGGAAGATGGCAGTGGGTTCATGTTGTTCTCTATTCCAAGCCAGCGGTAGTTAACGATTGTTTACCCAGCTAGCTCTATTGAAAGTCCACTCACGCATCCACATTCCCCCTCTCCTCCTTCTCAACGAAACCGTTTGACGACAGCCGACCTTCACGACTCCCCAAAATTCCACCTTTGCATCACCAACGCCGTACCCCCTCCACAGCTCCCTCACCGCCAAATCTGTTCTTGGTCCTCCTGACTGAGGTCGACCGTTGGGAGGGCCTTTCAGAGGATACGGCCACACAGCTTTTTCGTTTTTATGTCCGGTGAAGGATGAACCGTGACGGAAATGAACGACGGGTGTGTCAAGGTTCCTGCCATGCACGAGCCGATAGTGCAGAACAGTTTCAAAAAAAAAAACCCTCCGGCTGAGAGGGACAAAGAAAGTGTCAGTCGAGTTGCAGCGGCCGAATATATCTGGTACCCCACTCGCCTATACCTTTCCCTTCAATCGGCTGC
>NW_001889872.1:2406047-2472800 GCF_000143565.1 Laccaria bicolor S238N-H82 | reverse complement strand
TGAAATACATAAAATGGAGAACAAGTTCAAATTTACCTTTTAGAGGAGGATATAAATTTTCCTAGCCCAGAAACTTGATGAAGCTCATAACAATAGCAGGGAGATCCAGTGTTCAAAGTATCTCTTCCTCAAGTTGTGAATTGCTTTCAGTAGGTTGCAGTCATTCAGAATTTCCCACTTTGTTACATCCCATTTTTGGCACTTGTCACAGTCAATTCCCTGCCTTATCCTGAGTTTTCAATTGTTCATCCCCAGACTTGGTATGTACAATCTACACCTTTATAGCCATGTTTCATACACCAGAGTGTAGTTCTCAAAATGTTTGGTTCTTGTCTTACAGGACTAACTTTGTCCAAAAAATGATGTGACATTCTTTTTGCCCAGTTAGTGTACTTTCAGAAAAACTCTGGTAATTAACTTCTGCAGACATCAGGCAATGTTCATTTTAATATTATTATCCACCTTTTGTATTCTACACACTACAAACATTAATAGGGAGTCATTTTGCCTCATTCCAACAAGTATATTGAGCAAAAAATACATAAAATGGAGAAAAAGTTCAAATTTATCTTTTAGAGGAGGATATAAATTTCTCTAGCCCAGAGACTTTATGAAGCTCATAACAATAGCAGGGAGATCCAGTGTTCATAATATCTCTTCCTCAAGTTGTGAATTGCTTTCAGTAGGATGCAGTCATTCAGAATTTCCCATTTTGTTACATCCCATTTTTGGCAGCTCTCACAGACTATGCCCTTATCCTGAGTTTTTATTTGTTCATCCCCAGACTTGGCATATACAATCTACACCTCCTTAGCTATGTTTCATGCACCAGAGTTTAGTCCTTAAAATGTTTGGTTCTTGTGTTATAGCACCAACTTTGTCCAAAAAATCATGTGGCATTACTTTTCATCAGCAAGTGTAGCTAATCATACAAATATGGCAGAGGATTTAAAGAAAATTTTATTTCACTGTATACCCTTTTTGTGAGGATTCATTATTGTATTGATGAACAGATAATAAAGCAGGTTCAAAACAACCTGTACTGAATGCAATTTTGATTCTCTGACTGTGCTGCTTGCTCAAGAACTTGAGTCTCCTAGGCTTCTTGGACATTGGCTATGGTCCTCATTGTGGTGAGATGTTCAATTCAAGAACACTTCTTCATGCATCTCAGAGCTTCAATCTCAAGCTTCTGTGCCTCTAGGATTCTTCCCATCTTTCGATATGTTGCTGCTAGATGTTGCATGGCATTGTTTGTTTGTGGGTGTTTCTCTCCATAAATTCTGTTACTTGAATTCAGATATTGGATTTGCAGCTTCTCTGCCTGTATGTATTTTCCCATGTTTTGATATGTTGCTGCTAGATTTGCATGGATAAGATTGTATCTGGGTGTTCCACCCCAAGGATTCTGTTCCTTGCATCCAGCACTTGGATCTGCAGCTTCTCTGCCTCTATGTATTTTCCCAGGTCTCCATATGTTACTGCAAGATTTGCCATGGCTGTGGCTGTATCAGGGTGTTCCACCCCAAGAATTCTGTTCCTTGCATCTAGTACTTGGATATGCAGCTTCTCTGCCTCTATGTATTTTCCCAGGTTTCCATATGTTGCTGCAAGAGCTTCCATGGCTGTGGCTGTATCAGGGTGTTCCACCCCAAGAATTCTGTTCCTTGCATCTAGTACTTGGATATGCAGCTTCTCTGCCTCTATGTATTTTCCCAGGTTTCCATATGTTGCTGCAAGATTTGCCATGGCTGTAATTGTATCAGGTGTTCCACCCCAAGAATTCTGTTCCTTGCATCTAGCACTTGGATCATCAGCTTCTCTGCCTCTATGTATTTTCCCAGGTTTCCATATGTTGCTGCAAGATTTGCCATGGCTGTGATTGTATCTAGGTGTTCCACCCCAAGAATCCTCTTCCTTCCATCCAGCACTTGGATCTTCAGCTCCTCTGCCTCTATGTATTTTCCCAAGTCTCCATATGTTGCTGCAAGATTTGCCATAGCTGTGATTGTATCTGGGTGTCCCACCCCAAGAATTCTGTTCCTTGTATCTAGAACTTTATTCTCCAAGGTTTCTGCCTCCTTGAAATATCCTTGTTCCTGCAACAGCCTCCCAAACTTTGCATAGGCATCATCCATGTAACTGACAATATTTTGACAACCTTCTGATTTGAAATACTGCATATTTGCTCTTGCATGTGTTACCAAGGTCCTCTGGAATCCATATGGCTGGTCTACATCCCATCTTAGTGAACAAGACAAGATGACATACACCATGAAGCAACATTCTTTTCTCTCATTCAAAGTCAATCTGTCTCTACCCCAGGTATGAACCAGTGGATGCATGGCATATACACAATCAGATGGGCCTTTCTTGATCAAGGAGAATGACAGTAACATCCGAAGTCCCTCTCTGAAGACAAAGTTATCCCAAGTACCTGATTCATTGAGAGGAAGTAGTCTCCGGTCTAGCAGAGAACTAGCAAGGGGTAATTTTGGGCTAGATGCTTCCTCATTTTCTGTAAGAGCAGCATAAGAAAAGATTTCTTCAGTGTTCCCCTCATGGTGGAAAAAAGGGAGTAAACCCAGAAGGAGCATTGCACTATTGGCTGCATTAACCTTATGAGAATCATCAGATTTACTCCTTTCCTGAATTTCTTGGTATGATAGTTCCCAAGTTTCATAGACAGTTCTGTTATACTTAGAAGCTCCAGTACATTCAGAATGGGATAACAATATTTTTTGATGCTCTGAAAATTTTGCAAGGTAGTCTCCAATAGTGGTCACCCCAGAAGCAATATAAGCACCAGCCTGATCAATGGCAAGAGGTAAACAGAAAAGCTCCTTTACAATCTTGTAGGCTTCAACTTGAACATCTGATGTGGGTGATTCCAAGCAACTAGATTTGAGAAGTAGTTCAATAGCATCCTTTTCTTCCATTTCAGTCACTTCAAGAAATTCTCAACTAAAGTCAGAGTCTTCATGGCAGAGTTACGACTAGTTATCAGAATGTTTCCCCTCTTTCCAGGTGGGAAATATGCCTCCAGTGCAGCAGGTGACAAAACATCAGCATTATCAAAGATCATGATGTAATTCTCTTTCAGAGAGCCAACCCAGCAGAGAGCAGACTCAGGGGAGCCATCCAGTGCACAAGACTGACTGATACCCTTAAGTGCCTGTAAGATGGTACCTGAAGATGATGCATCAACCCAGAAAACTTGAGAGAAGCTGGGGGCAATTTAATTTGGTTTGGGCAGGATCAGACTTGTGCTTGATAGGTGCTCACCTGTCATCCATTTCCTCAACAAACTTCAAACATATCTGAGACTTTCCAATACCCCCCATTCCATATAACAGGAAGAATTTCCTCTTCTGAACTGCGTCATTGGTGCTGGTGAAAAAATGCCTCTTGAGTTTGGTGATGATTTCTGTACACCCTGTGAACCGAATGCTCGGATTCGGCATAAGGGAAATGACCCCATTGGACGGTGTTGTATTGCCGTAGTTGTGGTGGATGTTGATCTGCAACAGATCCACCGCCATCAGGTTGATATGGACCAGTAGTAAACAGTCCACTCACAGTGTTAGCTTCGTTGAATGTGTTGTTGCTAGCAACGAAGTGGTGGGTGCCTGCAAGGAGATCTCTCGCTCCGCTCATGTTGAGATATCGAAGATAGAGAGGTTCGAGATGAGGGAAGGGAAGGAAAGGACCAAGAGGCATCAGATCCTCCGATCCTGACCATTGTTCCCACAGCATGAGGGTACCACCCTCATACCATATTAGGGAATCTCGCATGATGTGGCTTGAGATGGCTTATTCTATGAAATCAAAATGGTATCAGTACTGCATTCACCCTCGTCCGAATCTCCAGATGCGTCCTTGCTTCGGAAAATGGTCGAATAAGTTTGTGAAACCACATTCTCTCTCTTCGGACAATTCTACTCTACCTCCTCGTTCAATCAAATTGATTAAAATACTCCTACTGACAACATTGCTCCCCTTCATGATCTCCTGTTCTTCGCAACTCCAAGAGTTCCGTGAAAAAATCACTCTAAGTGAAGGGGAAGGAACAAGACTAGGCATTCCAGATGATAGACAAGGGCTAGCACCATGACCGATGTGTGCTATGCAAACCTGTTGTAAGCTGTAAGTTGTATCTTCTATCTTACTTCCGAGAATCCCAATGAGTGAGGTAGAGGCCAAGGGAGAAAAATACCAACCCTTTGTCATTTTATCATTAAATTCTAATCCCATCTATTCAACTACCAACGCCGTCGATTCACCACCCACCATCTTTTTTTCGCAGTGTTACTACTACCGACTCAAATGTCTTTCTTTGAAATTGTCTTCCCATATATTATCCTCACTTCTTCTTCAAGAATTAGCACAATTTACATTACCTCTGATTTGATGTAGTTTCGTGAATACTATGAATAGGTGATACATCAGGAAATGTGTTTCTGCTCGATAGTAGCAGTCATGTCAGTAGACTTAGGTAGTTCCTTGATGTTTACAAAGCAATCAGTAGGAGCGCCCATCCCGTGTAGGACTACATAGTCACCTGTTCTCGCTATCGGTTTCAGCTGAAATAATGGTCACTACAGGACTTCTTTTCTCCTTTCCAGTACTACTGAGGCACCAACATAGGACTACGTAGTCATTTGTGCTCCCTATTGACCTTGCTAAAAAACAACTTATAGCTACTTATAGCCTATGGCCCAACTATGGCCCAGGAACAATGGTTGTTACGTGCACGGGGTGTTATAACTTGTATCACCGTTTTGAGTTAACTTTCTCATCAGTACGCGTGGCTCACGGAAACAAGTTTATAACTTGAGAAAGGTTGGAGAATGGAGTTCAGACTGTATGGCCGGTATAAAAAGCTAGAAGTGCTAATCATACATGTGCACGTAGCGTAGTGGGAAATATATACGTTGACAACCTCGAATTTTACATCAATAGGTCCAGAGTTCGATTCTCGGTAGTTACATTACAATTCTCAGAAAGAAAAACACAGCGGCCGGCACGGCGGAAACTTGCTGGATGAGCTCGAAGAAGCTCATCCAATATTTAATTTTAATCTCATTGATAATTTGTATCAAACTACGTAGGACTTTTAGATCCTATGGAACTACAAGCCTACACATCTATGGGACTATATAGATGCTGATAGTCAGACATCTTATTACCAACAACTATCATAGAGGGGTACCATGCTACGGCACTTTTACCCTACACAAGCCTATATAGGTCCCCATAGCCACTGTGCATTTTCCAGATGTATCCTGTGGTACACGAGCCTTGGACTCGCTCAAACGCTTGTGCAGCGGAGTTGATGGGAATGGTAGATGCCGCTGACATGCCGTCCTTCGGATATCACCGCTTGTGCTTTGTCATAAATGGATCTGACACCTCTTGGAAAGGACAGCGCCCAAACCCACTGCCCAGACCCCCAATTATGCCACGAGGTGGGTTGGTCTATTTTTACCTACATGCAATCACGTGCCTGGGCTCTCTCTCTTTCTCAATCCTCGGCGGCTTACTGTCTCTGGTAGCTGAGCTCGACTTTCTAGTATGTATAGCACCAACAGGGCTCACGAAGAGAGAACGACGTCCGCTGCTAGTGCCGAACGCGCGTATTGGATTGATGCTAGGCTGCAGTGTGCATTACAAGTGCACTCGACGAACGCGGACCATCGTAATGGCAGATTTGGCTGCGCGGTGTCAAGTCAGTACCCGAAACCGGACACGGTACGCAACCTACATGTCCCTCTTTTTCGTCTTACAGGTGTCATTATCTCAAAGTGAGTTGCCGGCTCATCGTCGAGTTAGCCCTTCTGAACATCAATCTTCAAAGACGTAAACTCCCTCTCTTTCAAGGACGGAGTTGCTGCGCGGTCGCTCAGCGGATGTGTTCAAGTCCTCACGTTGGCCGTGCTTGCGCCGGTTTTCTTTACGGAAGATGGCAGTGGGTTCATGTTGTTCTCTATTCCAAGCCAGCGGTAGTTAACGATTGTTTACCCAGCTAGCTCTATTGAAAGTCCACTCACGCATCCACATTCCCCCTCTCCTCCTTCTCAACGAAACCGTTTGACGACAGCCGACCTTCACGACTCCCCAAAATTCCACCTTTGCATCACCAACGCCGTACCCCCTCCACAGCTCCCTCACCGCCAAATCTGTTCTTGGTCCTCCTGACTGAGGTCGACCGTTGGGAGGGCCTTTCAGAGGATACGGCCACACAGCTTTTTCGTTTTTATGTCCGGTGAAGGATGAACCGTGACGGAAATGAACGACGGGTGTGTCAAGGTTCCTGCCATGCACGAGCCGATAGTGCAGAACAGTTTCAAAAAAAAAAACCCTCCGGCTGAGAGGGACAAAGAAAGTGTCAGTCGAGTTGCAGCGGCCGAATATATCTGGTACCCCACTCGCCTATACCTTTTCCCTTTCAATCGGCTTGCACAAGATTCGAGGTCTTGCCTGACGCCTCTTAACGATCCCCTCAAGTCGCCGTCTCCCTCAAGAGGTCTTTCTACCAACGTAAGTTAAAAGGGTGTCTGATGAACTCCTCAGCTGTCCAACAAGGACCCTCTGTAACGTTGAACTCATACCCTTTGAACATCGAGTTGGGAGTTGTTTCGCGTCAGGCGAGAGGTGCGCACAACGGATACTTCTGTCGTTCAATATTACATGCTGATATTATTACAGTGATTCCCCGACGTCTTGTTCCCCTCAAACGTTCGAGTTTCATTCCGTCAAAAGGAAGTAAGGATGAATTGCGAGCGACAGCTAATCTTCATGCACTCCTCGAAGCCACCCCGTAGACCATAGGGTACGCACGATACCTCACCCTTGGACGTTACCTTTCTCTCCCTGAACTAGAGACACGAATCTCAATTTGAAGGTGGGTATCATACAACGCTCTTTTGTCATCAATCTGACCTCCACTTGTGCTAATCAGGTCAGACGACTTTTGAGTGAGTCCAAGCTAAGGAATCACCGATCGCCTGTCAAAACTGTGGTCCCACTCCATTCAGGCAGGCTCACGTCGTATATCACCATTATACTCATCTCCAAGCTCCTGACGCCACGAATACGCAGCTCAAATGCGTTCGACATACTCATCATCATCCTCCCCTTCCCCTCCAGATCGGATTTTTTTTGATCCACCTCAACAACCGTACACGTTGATGGACCGAAAGGCCAATAGGTGGAGGATGATCGTGTTGGATTTATGCGCGTTGAGCTGGTGTTGGGGTGGTTGGGGGTCGTGTGGAGAAAGAGGTCGTGGACGCAGAGGAGGAGGATGAGTCGATGTCCACTAGGAAGGACGGGGGTTAGTCGCGGGTCATGCATTTGGTTTTGGTGTCGTCGATCGAGGAGCTGGCTTGGGGTTGACAAACTCTCCGCTCCGAGGAGAGTGTCTGCTTGAAGTAGACCTTCGGGTGGTCTGCCGAATACAGCTGGTAGCTTGGTTGAACCGGGCAGAGACATCCAAGGAAAGTGTGTGTGAATGAGGAGAATGAGATGAAAGACACGCGTGTTGGGGGAAGATGATGTATTGAACTGAAGTAGAAATACATAGGGCTACAGAGACAAGATGTGAACTACTCCTTCCTCATCAGAACACGCCATGTTCCCACTCCTTCAGTGAGCTGCAGTGCGGCTACTTGCTTGGCGGCTACCTGCAACTCTGAACGTAGGAAATTTTCCAGGTCAGCGTTGTGCATAGGATATTGATACACTGCTGGTTGTGCGCATATATAGTACACCAGGTATTGTCGTTCCACTCTGGAAAGAAACAAAAAGTCATCACGATGATACTTCGAGCAAGAGGAAGAAGAAAAAGACTTGCGCTCAGCTTCCCGACACCTCTTTTCTTTCGTGTATCAAGTACCATCACGGTTCCAGATCTACACGGCTTGTGCGGCGCGTGCGTCTAGAAAAGAAGTTGGGCCCGCAGTCGTTTTGGAAGGCCTGTCCAGTAAGTACGGTGAGCTCGTCGTTCTCGGAAGGGGGCGACAGGCAAGGACACCAAGGAGATCAGCTCACCAATTTTATTACTAGAAAACGGAATCAACGCATACGAAGCACTCGCCACTCCCTTTGCATTCATCGACGACATTGGATAATCGAGTATCGCGGAAATGCGGTACACCAGACTCCCCTGCGTCAAGGCAAAGACGAAAAAGGAAGGCGGAAGGAAAGAGTAGCCTGCAAAATCCACCGCTACGATGCCCCCATCCACATCTTTCAGGAAGTTGACGTATTTCAAATCTGAGGGGCAGAGGCGTAGTCCGTGAGAAGCGACTTCGTCACGGAAGTTGACGCGGGGTTTTCGGTCTGTTACGGTGAGGATCTGTGTCCAGAGTTGATCAGCGGCTACGAGAGGACAAGGGCGAGAAAAAAGAGAAGAGAAGACTTACCCCATTCACATGATCCTCCAAGTCCTCAACGGACTCATACTCAATATCAGACAACCGATGACAGAAAAACGGGTGTTCGATCAGACCTCCTCCTACAGGCCCAGGCTTTCTCGAATCGGGGCTTTGGATATTGATGAGGGTTTTGACAGCGTCGCTAATAAGCACATCATCCGAGCTCTCACATTGCTGCCCGTAAATGAACTCCGAAACGATGAACCCAAAGCGCTTCCACGTGAACGCGATGTAAACGCGAGGAGCACGCACGGTTGTGCATTTCGCATGTTGGAGGTATTGAGAGATGAAGTGTTGTGTCTGGGCCTCGGCCATGGTTATCTCGACTCCGTATTTGACCCAGATGTCGCTGACGTCTGCTGAGTCTTGGTCGGAGGTCTTGGAGAGAGTGAGTCGGAGACCACTGATGTTGGTGGCGGTTACTTGGCCCGGACCGAGTTTGAAGGATTGGGTGATTATTGTTGGGCAGTCTGGGATGTTTGCGGGCTTGTTTTTGTCGTTGATGAAGACCACTGGCAAAACTTCGGAGGGCATGCTGGAAAGTTGTGTCCGTCACGTTTGAAACTAGAGGAGGGACAGGTTACTAACTTTGGTTAACGCAACGATAACGACGAGTAGCTTTTGGCGTACATATATACAGTGGACTTGATCGAGAGTAAAGGGAACGCAAGAAAGAGCAGAAGGCAAGGTATTCGTGGTTACGTCATCTTGTCTTTTCCTCACCGAACTTGAGTTGTGTCCAACATAGAAGCAAAGGGTGCATCTATTAGACCAGCCCAGCACACAGAGTGGTATAAAGATTGAAGTGAGTGAAATAAGTAATGTCCCTGTGATGGAAAGAAAGAAAGAAAAAATCAGTCATAGTCGCCGTCATAATCATCATATCAAAGTCGTAAACTCCCCCTCCTCCTCCTGCTCCCCTTCGCCTCCCCATCCCCACTAATCTTCTCAACAGCCTTCCACCCAACCAACTCCTTCCTCACAGGTAAACAAACCGACGTCCCAGGCATAAGCGGCTCACACTCAACCTTCGTATTAACCTCCTTAAATCTTTCATATTCCCAGCCACTTGCCGTGGCGAGGTCCCAACACGATTCGCCGGGCTGTACGTAGTACGACCTAGTCCCCTCGGGGCACACCTTTGGTTTTGTAGGGGAAAAAAGAGAGGGGGAGAGGACGACGCGCCAGATTAGGAGGAGGATGACGGCGATGAGGAGGAAGAAGGGGAAGAGGGTGCGGTAGGGTGATGGGTGGGAGAAGGGGGCGGTGGTGGTGGCCATTGGACGGGTCTACATATGCGCGTTGATTGAGTTAATTAATTAAATGTGATGGAGGGCAAGGGGAACACCAACATGATCCCCGCTGAGCAATTGATACCCGTTCCCTCTAGGGCGAGGCGCAGCTTCTACGTCGTCTTCTGGGCGCTGGACAACGGACGCGGGCAAAGACGACACTGTTACCAAAGCATTTACCATCAGGGATTTTTGGCGCTTCAAGAACAAGGACAAAGACGAACCTCTCGTCATTTCACCGACCTCCACCCCCTCCTCGCCAACCCACGTCGACCCATCCCGATCGCGGAAATAATACCGCCCTGAATCGGCGTCGTATCCGATACGTTTCATGCCCTCTGGGAGGCGGTATGAATCCTGTGACAAAGTTACCTCGGTTAGTTCTTTTGTTCGGTGTGAGGGATGAGAAAGAGGGAATGACTTCGTCATATTGTGTCCAGCGGCCCATACGTGTGGTCTAGGGAAGATGTGGTGGTGGTGGTGGAAGAGAGTGTGTGGAGACGGTGGAGTGGTTGTGAGAGGTTTGGACTCTGGAGGCAATGCTACTAGCGTTCCTGGACAAAGCGCTCTAGATCTGTGCGGCGATCAGTTGCGTAGCCGGTAATCCAGGCCTTTGCCAAACAATTAAATATGACGCGTCAACACCAAGATCAAGCGCGCCAGCCTGAGAGCGCTCCGCACTTCCAAACAAGAGCTGTAGCTACTTTCAACAAGCGCTTCCTCCTGCTCGAGAATAAATTTGGATTCGTAAGACCAAAAGGAAAATTAACCTTCGAATGATGTATATTTTGGGTGTCTAATGGAGAGGCATGAAAATTCACTCTGGGTCACGGTAGGAAGGATATGTACAACAGAAATAATCACCTTTCTCAATGCGACCCTTTCGGAGTGGGATTGAACGTAGAAAAAACAAGGGCGCATTGACATCAAATAATTCCCTCAGTCCAGCCGCTGCCCAGCCGTACAAGACACAGTGGTAGTAGAAGTCAGATATAGTATATCCCCGAGAAATGTGAGGGGGCACAAGGAATAAATTAAGCATGTTGTGTTGTGAGGGAGAGTTCTATAGTGGCATAACCTTTATATGTTGAACTCCCTATTCTAGTACGATCGAGTTGAATGGTGCTTGAAGACTACGGATAGATGGGAATGGCCACCACTGAGTTCTTCAGAACATATGTTCTTCTAAAAATTATGCAGTTGGGCAATTCCCTCGAGCACAAGCTGGCCAGCTTAGATGTTTGTATGTGTAGCATGACTTGTGGCAATCTTCAAGAACACCTGTGGTGAAGTGGTTATCATGCTTGCCTTCCATTCTGAAACGTCGGAGTGCAGCAAGCGGCACGAGTTCGATTCTCGTCGGGTGTATACTTCTTTTTGTTATTTTATGTGTTTAAAAACGAAGAAAATCGAGAGGGAACGCGCCGGAACATGATCATTATTTGAACATCTAGTGCTGTAGCAAGTACTCACCCTTTTGGAATCCTTTATCATTTTCTCAAATTTGCCGATTCCACACAAAGTCATTGTAGCTCGCTCTTCGGAAAGGAAATATAGGTCATCAATCCAAACAAGAAGAAAAAACCGTGGAAGTAAGCAGGATCGTATCCTGGATTATATCACGACTCAAGATGAATGCGAACATGGCACTTTAGACTGTATAACGTGGTGCTTGTTTTCGACCCCCACGCACGGCTTGAAGGTCTCACCGTCATCATCCATCCCGTTTGATTTTTCGTCTTGACCAGCGGGAGACCCACCACTCGAGACATCCACCTTGGCATGACGCTGCTGCCGTTTACATTCGGCTGGGTTTCAATGAAGCACTGGGAATACAATCCTCACCGCTCCAGAATTCCTTACCTTCAGGAACGCGGCAGACTTTGTTTTCTCCGCAACGTGAGTCACAAGAAAGGACTCCTGCTCGTCGTGATATGTCTTACCTTGTCAACCCTCCGACGGATCTCGCAAGGAGAATTCCACCGCGTCGAACTTGAAGTCCTGACGCGACATCAGCAATGGTTTTAAGACTCAGGATACCTTCTGCGTTTGGCGTATCTTTCGGGTTGGGAAAACGGGGGGCAAAAACCGACCACGTTGTGAAGTTGCGATAAAATCCATCTGCGTTACTTGATATTCGAATAATGATATTCAACGCCTTCTAATCCGCCGTTGACATCTAATGCCGACTGATGCCTTTCAATCAGTTAGAGCCTTTGCTACGAGCGACTGAATCGAAAGAAAGATCAGTCTAACGTTCAAGCGAGCCCGTCGTTAAATGACGTACCTGCAATTCCTGCGGGCGTGCACCTACAAGTTCGGACACCTTCTCACCCTTCCTGAACAAAGCAAACGTGGGCATCTAGATAAAATCAAGGTTAATGACAAAGTAATAAAAAATCATGCTGTATGACATACCGCTCTGACCCCTACTTCCTGGGATATTTGATCCTGCTCATCCACATCTACTTTGTAAAATTCCACTCCGGCAAAAGACAGATCGTCGGAGAGCTTCTCGAAAACTGGGGATATCACTCGACATGGCCCACACCATGTAGCCCAAAAGTCGATAACGACGGGCTTCTCTCCGTTTATCTGACCATTCGTTGAGATCGTGATCAGTTGAGAGGAAGAGAGTGTGAAACTTACGACGGCTTTGAAATCGTCAAATGAGCTAAAGGTTTTGACGGGCATCGTTTATAAAATTGAGGGTATTATTCAAGGTAAAGATTTGAGGGGATTTCTGCGATGAAAGTCCGTCATCTGTGTCGTCTTTATAGAGATTCATTTTCTTAGTGATCACTCACGTGCGTATTTGTTATACAGAATGCGGCACGTGCATACCTTACCAACTTCTTCTGGAATTCGCGCCAACTCGACGCCATTCCGCCTCCGCTTGCTCAGCGTATGCGTGTCGTCCAGGTTCACCCTAATTGTATCTTCAAGAAATCAAGTTTACCCACGTAATCATCCAGGATGCTTTCCTACGCGCCAAATTGTGGTGGCATTCACGAGAGCGAGTAATTAAGCCTCAAGGCTGCTCCGCGCGGCGGCCCCTCTAATTTACTCAAAGGCTGCAGCCCTTATTCTCGTGCCGATATTACAAAGGTTCAAGGCTCCAGAGTTAGGGTCTGTCCGGCAACGAGAATCCATTTTCATTCTCGTTTTCATCTTCATTTGATGGCTGACAAATTGGGTCACACACCAAATTGGGCAACAACGATAACTGGGCTCCTTGCACAACCCACATTCCGTTGTTATATTTTCTATGTACAACACAGTAAGTTTCTACTGTCAGCTATAGCATGTATTTCTTTTCAATTTTTATTTTGCAAAAATCATGCATATTTACTTTATTCATGTAAATTACATACAACCAATCTGTATTTAAAATACCTACTTGTTGGTTTTACACCCATAGGCTGCTGTAATACCTATAATAAAGCCTATGGCATAACTTGATGGGTAAGGAACAGGAAACTTTGTTATTTCTTAAAGCATTTCTGTAAGAATTAATTTTGGACAGCAACAGAAACCTGACTACATTCCAACTACATTTAATAAATATGTGCTTATGGGGAGCAAATTTTTCTGTTCCTTACCCATCAAGTTATGCCATAGGCTTTATTATAGGTATCACAGCAGCCTATGGGTGTGGAACCAACAAGTAGGTAGTTTAAATACAGATTGGTTGTATGTAATTTACATGAATAAAGTAAATATGCATGATTTTTGCAAAATAAAAATTGAAAAGAAATACATGCTATAGCTGACAGTAGAAACTTACTGTGTTGTACATAGAAAATATAACAACGGAATGTGGGTTGTGCAAGGAGCCCAGTTATCGTTGTTGCCCAATTTGGTGTGTGACCCAATTTGTCAGCCATCAAATGAAGATGAAAATGAGAATGAAAATGGATTCTCGTTGCCGGACAGACCCTTAGCGGTGTCCCTCGTAAAAGCCTGCTTCGTTACTCCAGCATCGTCACCTGAAGTTGGCAATCTTCAAACCGGAGTCCCGACAGGGTATAACCGTACGTAATACGCAACTACTCTTGCATCAAATTTTCGGAGTATCAACGACGTCTCAATGAACGCCATCGTCATCTGTTGGGCTGCATCAGCTAACACTTTATGGTGCGTCACACAGTGTTCGCGTGGATGCCCACTCTGAACCGATCAAGGCCAATAGCCCTTTAGATAAGACTCGTATTACTAAAGATGTCTGGACATCGTAAGTGGTTATATCCAATGTTACTTACTGTGTTCCTTGCTGAAGTACTAGAAACACTCTAGACCGACTCTTCTCAGACAGGCTCCATCCGGACTGCGCGTTCGTCTTTATTGAACGAGTCCACTTCGAGTCCACCGTAAGGAGTGGTCGGGAAGTCAATGGCATAGCCTATCAGGCAGACCACGAAGATTTAAAGAATCAGCCACAGCCTTGCCTTGATTCGACTACTAGCTTCACATCGATGCTAATCATCACCCCCGAACCCTTCATTTAGGTTTTCGTGTGATTTTCGGGTCTTCAAAGCTTCACCAGTCACCCCAGCGCTAGGAACAAGTTCGAGTAATGTACAATCTACTTAGCATGGTGGCACTGGCAGGATGAATCCACTGTTTGAGGATAACAGAGAGGCCCCTCTTCGGTATCGCAATAACCAAAGGCGGTCCAAATTCAATGAAGGTGCCGTCGAGTGCGGTGTCATTCTGCCAACTCCCGTAAGTGCACATTGGCAACTCCTGCTTGTTGCGCGGAATACCACGTTGAAGTACGCGGTAATCATAATTTCTTTACAGGGAGTCACCGTAAACAGGACATGCTATCAACATTTTCAAGCCCGCTTGAAGTCGGTCGCGGCACACTTGATTGACAGCCCATCTTAGAAGCTAAAATAGCGCAATCGTCGACTTGAACGCCTCGGAGTTTTTCAGGCCGTTTTCCATGCAATGTTCATCAGAAATTGACTATTGCCAAGCCAGTTTTAAATCCGTCAGTAGTGCGCTTGATCCGCGTTCAGAGGACGCCTCAATGCCCTATAAAACAGGTCGAACTCATGTCTACAATTCTCACCAGCTGAGCAGGTCCAGGTCTACGTGCTAACTCGTCTGTGACGATTCGCTTTCTCCACTCACCCACCCCTCCAACTATCCTCACCATGAAATTCTTCCTCGTCTTTCTTGGCTTTTTCGCTGTCGCCACTGCTGCCCCGTTGGCGATCAGGCGTGCTGAGCACGCTGCGGTTGCGCCTCCTCTGGGTGTGGTTGGTGGACGTGACATACAAAACGGCGATATGACGCGGCGAAGCGACAACTCTTTGATCCAAGTTGTACGCGCCAATGATGATAGCATTAAACGGATTCTCGGAGAAAATTTGGAAACACGGCAACTTCAAACAGCAGATGAAGTCGTCGACGCTGTTATTGAAAAACTTGAATCGGAAACGTTGGGAACACGGCAACTCCAAGCAGCAGTTGAAATCGTTGAAGCTGTTATTGATCTTGTTGAGGGAATAATTGACATGATAAACGCGGACAACACGGTACGGGAATGAGCAGTTTTCATAACAGGCTTATTCAAGGCACCTCATTAGAAACGTGATCATTTTACTATCGACACGGTTACCCAGTCAGGACAGCAATGGCCAGGCTTCAATTGGGTCATCTGCGATTCTGATCACACAACTGCTTTCGACGGTACCGAGGGCGTCGACTGGGGTCACAGTCATCATGAACTTGACATCTCCCTTGGCAGAACGGTTGGGTCAGTTCTTTTTTTCCGGGAATAAAGTTTCTTTTCTCATATTCACGGGTGCTAGATACGAGCTTTATTGGCTCAGGTCAGGTACATTCACTCGGAATGGAGATGGCGGATATTTGAACGTGCGTATCCTCGTTATTGCGATTAATTATACTTTTAATCATGTGTTTTGAACAGTGGGCCTACGAAGGCGTCGTCACTGGAACGGAAAATGGTGGATCGGTTGTCCACTTTGCCGCACCATGATTTAAATACATATCTTTTGTAACGAAAAGTCGATGAAATGATTATCCTGCTTGTCCGTGCTCCAAAATTTTGTTTTTTCACGACGATCGTAGTTTACAACTATTTACGCGTTGTTTGTTGAAGGGGCCCTTGAGCAAGCGCCCACCAAATTTAGGCGTCCGAGTCTGTCCTCCCATGCCCTATCGCGTTTTTCTCGGTGCGCCGTCAGCTCAAGACTTAGCGAACATAGATTCCTCTGCGGCATCTGCGTACCATTGGCAAACTGTATCGTCCAGTTCTCGTCTACCCTCCAAAACTTCGTCGACACGTTTCATTGGAACACAATCTTTTATTCTTCCTCCTGCCACTCTCGAAGCGGCCAGCAGGAGAATCTCACTCATATACCAGAATGTAATTTTCGATGAGAGTAAAGACGAAGAAGGCGATTCACTCTTGGAAGAGGACGATTTGAGGCACGGGAATGAGTCTCGGAAACTTGGAGGTCGGTTGACTGATCTGCCTACAAGGGATGGGTACTGACATTCCTATCGTAGACCAAACCACCCTAATTACATGGCCTCCAACCGCGGAGAGCCGGAGAGAAAAGAGCAAAGACGCACCCTCCTTGCTCAACTCTCAATCCCAACTGGCCTCTAATGAATCCCAACAACAGCAATTCCTGGAAACCCAGGATGAATCGGGGTTCGACGAGTCCATCGGATACTCCGACGCGTCTTCTATTGCTCGTTTTCCGACCTTCCATTTCAATCTGCACGACGTCACCCCTTTAGCCCATCTGGCGGGCGCAAAATCGCGCAAAGTCTCACTAGTCGTCGTGGCTATTCTTGAAGTCGAAGGCCCCGATTCGATACGGATAAAGAAAGGTCCCGACGCGGGCAAGGAGGTTTCCATCTTGAAAGTGATACTTGGTGACGAGGCCGGCACAGTGTGTAAACTCACTGCATGGAGGGAGGTCGCGGAAACCTGGGGTGGAGATATGAAGCGGGGGGATGTCGTCTTCATTGAGAGTGCTTATACGTTCTTTGTCTACGACCAATCACTTACCCACTGTACCGATACAGATGTAACAGCGACTTCAGTCCCCAACACCTCCCCAACCCTGACGGCGTCGCCTAACCTCAAGTCTACGATGACGATTTGTTACCGCACTATGCCTTACACGCATGAAGATAATAGGCTCAGACCTGATCTGCGACTTGGGGACAGCGATCCGTGCGTACGAAAGGTTGCAGCTGCCGTGAGGTGGTTTGAGAAGATGGCTGGGCTACCAAGCAAAGCGTGACAAGATAGTGCGCCGCTGAGGTCCCGGCTCCCCGGGAGAAATCTCCCTCTCGTGGTTGTGGAACAAAGTATGCCTCTCTCCGGAGGCTATGATTTGCACGCATCACCACCAAAGTCACGACGATTCATGGAAATGAGAGGGTCGGTTATAACTCACGTGCGGCTTGACCTTGTCGGTCACGATGAAGCACAATAAGGGCTAACCCGCACCCTATCGCAGACTGGCGAAAGTCAATCAAACTCGGTCACACCGAGCTCAATTTCAACATCATCTTCCGTCTCCCCATC
The DNA here is from genome assembly GCF_000143565.1 of Laccaria bicolor S238N-H82. Taxonomy (NCBI): domain Eukaryota; kingdom Fungi; phylum Basidiomycota; class Agaricomycetes; order Agaricales; family Hydnangiaceae; genus Laccaria; species Laccaria bicolor. Next base: position 2,455,491 of record NW_001889872.1, on the reverse strand, counting down.
ACCTATCATCCAGTTACAGTCAACTATCGAAGCTAATCGACACGATCATGAGCCTGGTAGCTGCTCATCACGAATGCATAGGACGCTCAGCTTTTTCACGGACATTCTGGACGGAGCTTGAGGTGTTAGCGTTGAAGAAGGTTAAGAATGTTTTCACAGCAGGCCAGACCACAGCTCCACGCAGAGTCCCTCAGCTTGCGACCGGTGAGATGCTTCTAACGTCTTTGGAGTTATGTGGGTCACAGCTGCTGGCATCTGGGGAAGACCTAGATTTCCGTTCTAATCCGGCCTCTCAAACGCGACTACGGATTTCGACCTCTCAAACGCGGCAACGGAGAGACCCGACTGGCAGCAGAGCCGAGGGCCGAACCAACGGCCAATCGATACCTTCCCCGATACAGCTCTCCCGATACCTTGTTAGTCTGATAAATGACATCTTACCTGCGGCAGGCCTATCGTGGTTTTGCAAAGAAGCCTATTCCATGGCGTGGTTCCGCACCCGGAAAACTTAAAGGTTGCCCTTATCCTGCACCTTAACATCGACATAGACCCACCAGACATAATCAGAAGTGCGAATCTAGAGTGTTGGGTCGACCCTCATACCTTGCCAACCCACAAGGCACCTGAAGCGATTGACACCAATTTGCCGCACCAATTCGAAGGACTCAGCCCTCAAGATCGCCTACAAACCCATCTCTGGAAGGTTTTCATTGATTTTGTCAAAGTCTACGAAAGCAAGCGAAAGACGACGCAGTTTCATTCTGCTACCATGGTTCCCAAACCGACAATTGCGGTGTTCAGACAGGAATTCAACGCAAAACGTCTCTGTGTCGCTACAAGTGGTTCAAGCTTGGCTAGGGTCTTCTGGAGTTAATATTTGGGATTGTTCTGCTACCGGCCATCTATTGCAGAATTCAAACATGTTCGCGAAGCGAAAGGGCCACGAAGTCAACATGATGCAGGCGGGATATCTTGATGGCGCTCGGGCCATGATTGGTTCGCTGCAACTGCGGTGTGGCGCGAAGGAACGACTTTCTTTCATGCCTAGAATTACCAGCCCAACTGGATGTGATGGGCGCTGCAGGAGGTGGATTTGGTATGCAAGGCTACTTCAACCCCGCGTTCATGCAAAATGCGCAAGGGCCGGTGGGAGGTACTGGCCAGCTCAATGCCCCTGATGGACCCAGAAAACGGTATAGGACTGAAGAAAGTGGGTGAGGGGCGGGAGGGTATGCAAATTGAACATGTCACGATGCCGACGGATGTCTCCACTTCCTGTCTCACCTCATCCATCGACATTGCACTGAGATTTTTTATCATAAACCACCAACTTCCCAATAACATCACTGCTGACATGGTCCTGCAGCTTCTAGGCGACCTCAAAGACCGACGTACCCCTCAGGGAGAACTCAATTGGATATTGACCGCAATCGCTGATACCATGGGACGAACTACATTTTCTCGTGATATCTTCACCAAAGTTTACTTACCGATCGCCTCCCTTTTTCGAAACCCGCCGCTTGCTGAAAGAATCATGAAGAACTATCACTGCACAGCGCACACCTTCCCTCCTCTTCCCCGGACCAACGCACATCCACTCTAGGCCACATGGGATTTGGCGGTAGATACATGCTTGCGCCAATTTAGCCAACCCCGTGGCTCCTTCCTCTTTACAGTGGGAACCAGACCCGGCGGCATTGGCCAGGCAGTACGTCAAGACCCTAATGCTGCAACTTCTGCCAAACCGGGCGATATGCCCTATGTCTACGTCCCTAGCAAATTTTTGGCGATCAACTCAAAGTTTGGCTCTCCAGAGGGGGCTCGACTTTGACCAGACGTGGGCCCATGTCTCTTCTGCCTCTGAATGACAGGAACCCCACCGTTCACCTTCTCAGGTGGGATCAGCTGATGGCATCTTAAACGAGTACGATGGGAACTCAGAAAGTCCAGTTTGGAGTGGCATCAGACGGTTTTGTACCAATGTTACCTCTCTGCAGAACTTCTGCGTATCGGAAGTCTCGACGCCCGATTGTCCGACCCTTGGATAAGCCCACACCTCTTTCCGCTTTCAATATTTTTAGGGGCTTGACAGACCGCCCTCAAACTTCCTCCATTCCACGCTCCAGCTCTGTCGTGTTTCATCCAACGGAAATGCTGTCTGGTCTGGGTGGACCCGATGGTAGATTTTCTCTTCTTTTACAGTCGTGGACAAGCAAAGCCCACCAATCGCTTTTCTCACCGAAAACTCGATGAAATTGCGAGATTCTTTCAGAATCTTGCTCAGTTTTTCAAAAGACGTCGAAAACACCCCCTCCGAAGTTTTTCCCACGAGTAATTAGTAATTGCCAAATTTTTAGGGTCAAGAATTGCAAATGTAATGTACAAAATTCAGTTGAGAGCTGTATCTAAATGCATCGTTGCGGTCCTCGAAACGCTTCATTGCCCTTTTTGCTTTCGCACAGCCCACTGGGCAGCCTCCCCAGTCAATCTGATGTGATAAGCCGACATCCACTGCCATGATCGGTTGATAAACGGCCAGCAGGACAAGCATTTAGTGCTTCTGAGGTGGCATTGACTTTCTTCTTAGGCAGCATTAGTCAAATTCAGGATTTTATTGTGGGCCAACCACTCGATGAAACCCTTTGAAACGCGGTGGACACGCTCCGTCTATTGAAAGGAAGCGATTGCGCATTTTTTCGGATTTTTCCATTTCCTTTTAAGGGTTTTTGCCAAAATTTCAGGGACCATTTCCTTAAATAGACATTTTCTCAAGAACTGCTCGATAAATCTCTTTGAAATTTGACTGGGAACTTCAGCTAACTAATATGCATCATTTCAGATACTCAAAAAGGAAGTGCTATGTCAGCCATTTTTTTAGTGGGCTTTGCTTGTCCACGACTGTAGACCAAAGTAGTGCTCAGCTTGGCTTATAGTTTAGTCCGGATCATGGGTTGCAAAACTCCCATTGCTTGAATCACAAGCGGCCTCTCTCGTGTTCAAGGCTCTATCCGACATACCTTCTGTTGTCTTGGTTCTGCACGAATTATCTGCTGTCAATTTTGCTATCATGTTCAATTTATCGGGCCATCAAGGTTCTCTTATCGACATCTGCTCCTCGTCGAGCTTTTGATCTAACCCATTAACCCTCAACCCCCCTCGAGTCCAATGTTCATTGCCAGCAATGAAGTCTTCCCTGACAATCTTTCCCCTGAATGCCACTCGATTGTCCCTCTCTACTTTAACATACACCCCCTCCACTCTGCCATCGTAGAAGGACGAATTGCTCTGAACCATAGTTCGTAACACCTCGTCTGCTGGCGGGATTCCTTCATGGATAATGGGCACCACACTAATTGTAGTGGAAGAGAGCAACCTTCGGAGACCTTGTGTATGCTCCCAAGTTTGAGTAGCGCGATCATACAAATCATATGCAATGAAGTAATCCGGAAGGTGGGTATAAGGAATGGAGTGTGTGGCGAATACCCATTCCCCGAAAAGGATGTAGCGCTCTGCGAAGAAGGGATCGCGGTCCAGGAGTTGGTATAATTCCTCTCTATGTCTCTCAACCCACAATCCCAACTTCTTGAACTGCTCGTGTGTCGATGAGTTCACATAGTGGGAACGGTTTTGCACAACTATCTGCAACCTATCTGAAGAAAGGGAGAAACCCATGTTGGCGCCATCAACCTTCTCTGTAATGACAACATGACCTTCAATTCTGAGAGAAGACACGTCTGCGTGGACGTCATCCGATGTAGCCGCTCCCAGGTCAAGAAGGTGTGGAGTGCGAGGAAACTTGTACACCGTTATCGGGGGCGATAAGCGCAGGACAAACTCATGAGCTGCTGCGAATGATCGGATGATAACAATGGCTTTGAAGCCTTCTCGCAAGGTTGGCCGGGCGAAGATCTTGCCCATCTGCTCGACCGCGTTTCTTACTCGATTTCCGGGAGGGAGAGTGGGATGACCTGTGCGTAGTTGGGCACGGGAGATGCACAAATCACGATCATAATCAAACCAGACGCACACGGGCGAGGTGCACCAGTTCGACACAAGTTCAAGCCATCCCTTTCTGTCTGAAGCTGCTGTATTGCACCGATCAAGGAGCACACGCCCATTAGGTTTTCGGCCTATCGCTGCCTCACAAGCCAATCTGCTACCAGAATCATCCTGAGATATGCGATTCCATCCACCAGGATCTCGAGCCATCAAGGACGTGCAAAACGAGGACTTCCCCGAACCCGGAAGTCCCATTAAAACAAAAAGGTCATTCTCTTCGCTAAGCGACCCTTCAACTACCACGGCACAAGGTGGAGGTTCTGTGGGTCGATCGGGAAAGATGGACTGTCGCTTCCAGATTGTGCTACACCATTTGGAAACGAACTCTTCCTGATGCGAGGTTTCAATGCTTCCAGGTCTTAACGACCGGAGTAGCGCCATAGCTTCCGCTGCTGGAAACTCAGGCTGTGTTCGTTCAAAGCTAAGCTTTTGAAACCCAAAAGCTGCGATATAACAGGCAGCAACGGTGCCTGCGCGGCCCTTTCCACCGCCGCAATGCACGAGGAGAGGAAGCTTGTTTTGGTCTTGGAAAAGATCAAGGATAAGGTCCATTTGCTCAATCGATGGCGGATGATAGTTTGGGATGGGGGAGTATGTATTGGTGATCGATTTCCCGTGGAACCAGGAGTTCTTGAGAGGTGTCTCTTCAGTTAGTGTTAAAATATGACGGATGCCAAGGTGAGGCGATGATAGGACAGAGACATCGTCTTCGTTGCGTGGGGTGGACATAATGGCGAAATAGCCTGGTATAAGCCATCTGAAGAAGCGAGGTAGTTTGTAGTATTCACTATTCCCGAGTGATTTTAAGGGTGAGGGGACTACAAGGATGTCTCGAGATTCTAAGCAAAGCGAGGGGGAGATATTAGCATTGGCAAGTGTCTGCCACAATTCAGCCGACCAAGGCACCAACAAAATAGATGAAATATTGCCAGGTATCTGTGGTATTTCGTAATTCTGGAGCACAGTTCCCCATTCACTCTCCCTTGAGCACTCCGCGAGCTTCTTCATGCAATATGCCATAATTTTCCCATCATCCGTACGTTCGTGTGCACATGCATAACAAAGCATGGCAAGCTTGCTCTGATTTTTCGATATAGAAGAGTCCGCCAACCGAAGAAAGCCCTTGTGCGACTCTGGATCGATTTCGATCAACATTCCGGAGTAATGCTGAGATGTTTGATATTGCCCCGATAGATGCAGGGTATAAGCGAGGTGATCAAGCAACTGGGGGGAAGGGCATATAGGGAATTGACCTGGTAGTAACGATTCTACGCTTTTGTCCATTTCATGGTCATCACCTTCAGAGAGGGTGATATGGAACTGTTTCGGGGCGAGTCCAAGTTGCTTGCGGAGCTGCTGACCTGCGGCCCAGATGACGACGACAAAGAATACCCCATGTCCACCCCCGATTCCTGCGGAGGAGACGTAGCGAGTGTCAGCTTTCAAGGCCGCAACGCGGTCCTCAGGTAAGGTTCTGAGTTCTGCCTTCGTCAAGACGGTGATGTGATACGATTTCGAGTCTGCAAACATAATTTTCGCATCCAGTGGAGCCTCCGATGTTATGGCAATCCGCGCCAGGTCATCGACATGATTTCCAACAAGACAAAGGGCACCACGGGCCATTCCGAGAAAGATGGACATGATAAGCGGTGGTGTTGACGCGTTGAATGAGTGCTTCGGGGACCTGTGTATTTTAATTCATACTCAAAGATGGAAGCTTCCAAGTTACTCAAAGTTACTCATAAGTTTCGCAGCCGTACGTACATGATGGAGTCAGGACCCACAGCCGAAATTCTGGGAAGGATGGTAGATAAGATACAATAGCAGACCTCAACTTGAAGCATGATTAGGCAGTGGTTGTGCCCATCGGTCTCAAATCTATGTGGTTGAACGTGGAACGTTGAAGGTTGGTTGAAGGGGGGATGGCAAGCTTAAGGGGAAGGCAAGAGGAAGGGCGGAGCCGCAATTTGTTTACGCGTTGTTACAAGTTGACTGCAAGGCAAGTTCAAGCGCAAATTCGTTCGTCGCGTTTAGGTCACAGAGGTAGGGTGTCTTTCGGATCGCTTCCAATGGAACATCTAGATACGGTGGGTTTGGTACTCTGGTCTTCTTACTACTGTCTTGCTTAACCCTGGGCGCTCGAGAACAGTTATCGGACTCTATTTAGGATAATTCTATTTGTGAACCCCCCTCACGCGTGAACCCCCTCCTCTTCTATGTAAGAACCCGGTTCACACGGTCGGAGGTCCGGTTCAGCGGCGGATGTCATTAATTACATAATTGACTAATTCATTGATTGTGGACGTGTCGAGGGGTAGGCGCAAAGCACGCACTCAATTCATGAAAGTAGATGAAAGGAAGTAGTGCCACCTCAGCCTGCTGAAAGACAGGTAGGAGTTTTGTGCAAAAGGCCCTCCACCTCCGCTTCGACAACCACGAACAAGCCATCTTGGAAATCCCAGCCGAGCATACCGACCCTTCGTTCTTCTCCACCGCAAGCGAAGCGATCACCATGGAATTCGGAATTCACATCAGACGTGTTTGAAATCTTGGTTCCCAGCGTATTGGCCTACGACCCCTGGAAAGACAACTCGGAGCTCGGAATAAATTACAACGGAAAGACTAGACGGTCTGGCACTCGAAAAGTGGTGGGAAAAGATCCAAAAGGGAAATGGGACAAAGATTTTGAATGTAGATTACGCATTTGAGAGTGCGGTGTATGACCAATTTGCGAGTTTGTGTTTCAAGAAGCATGTTGGAGATGCGTCTGCTGCACCGGGAAAACCTGGTCAAGGAGGACCTTGAGCTGGTGAAGGTTATGCAAATTTTGGAGACTCACTGGGACGTATAAGATTGGGTCCATTACCGAACGGTTGTGGTGGCGAGATGGGAGGGGAATGTTGGATGTTGACCATGGCCCGTGTACATCCACTCTTGAGGCTGAACTTCTTCGCTTTCGCTAACTTCCCCTGTAGTTCCCAATATAACATCTTGTCTGCTGGCAGAGGCAGACTTGGGGCGTGCTTGGATCAAGAAAACCGAGTTTGAAAGGCAATCACCCCGTCAGCACTGTCCAGCTTTCCACACTGCAGAAGAGCACCTGAACATCCTCGACAGATTCACCGAGCTGATCCCCAAAATCCAGCTGTCTCCATGGCCTAACCTGTGGCATCCAGAATTTGCTCACTGGGATGTCCGCAACACGGAGAAAACCTGGCATGATTCAATGGGATGATCAACTGGCAAGGCGCCTCCGTTGCGCCGTTTTCATGCAAGCCACATTTCCCAAGATGTTCGTGTATCATATCGATATGTGATACCAGCTGACTTCCCATTTTTTGTCCAGCATCCCCCAGAGAGAATGGGAAAAGTTTCACCATGACTTCCAAACGAGTTCAAGAGCCTTGCCCGTGAGATTCTATATTGGAAGTTGGCTGGATAATGGGTGGTTCGTCGGTGAGAAAGACGGCGCATGCGACGCCTGGCTTATGCATCGTCAAACGCTGCCACGGTCAAATGGTGGGATAACTCAGACTGGCGGCGTCGCCGAAACTGGCCGAAAATGGATGAACCCTCATAACTTTCATATTTCTTTGTCAGCATCAACCCTGGGGTTCATCGCATGAAGGGGGTTCACAAATAGAATTATCCCTCTATTTAGACAAAAATTCCAGATATTGCTTGGGATAATTCTATTTGTGAACCCCCTTCATGCGATGAACCCCAGGGTTGATGCTGACAAAGAAATATGAAAGTTATGAGGGTTCATCCATTTTCGGCCAGTTTCGGCGACGCCGCCAGTCTGAGTTATCCCACCATTTGACCGTGGCAGCGTTTGACGATGCATAAGCCAGGCGTCGCATGCGCCGTCTTTCTCACCGACGAACCACCCATTATCCAGCCAACTTCCAATATAGAATCTCACGGGCAAGGCTCTTGAACTCGTTTGGAAGTCATGGTGAAACTTTTCCCATTCTCTCTGGGGGATGCTGGACAAAAAATGGGAAGTCAGCTGGTATCACATATCGATATGATACACGAACATCTTGGGAAATGTGGCTTGCATGAAAACGGCGCAACGGAGGCGCCTTGCCAGTTGATCATCCCATTGAATCATGCCAGGTTTTCTCCGTGTTGCGGACATCCCAGTGAGCAAATTCTGGATGCCACAGGTTAGGCCATGGAGACAGCTGGATTTTGGGGATCAGCTCGGTGAATCTGTCGAGGATGTTCAGGTGCTCTTCTGCAGTGTGGAAAGCTGGACAGTGCTGACGGGGTGATTGCCTTTCAAACTCGGTTTTCTTGATCCAAGCACGCCCCAAGTCTGCCTCTGCCAGCAGACAAGATGTTATATTGGGAACTACAGGGGAAGTTAGCGAAAGCGAAGAAGTTCAGCCTCAAGAGTGGATGTACACGGGCCATGGTCAACATCCAACATTCCCCTCCCATCTCGCCACCACAACCGTTCGGTAATGGACCCAATCTTATACGTCCCAGTGAGTCTCCAAAATTTGCATAACCTTCACCAGCTCAAGGTCCTCCTTGACCAGGTTTTCCCGGTGCAGCAGACGCATCTCCAACATGCTTCTTGAAACACAAACTCGCAAATTGGTCATACACCGCACTCTCAAATGCGTAATCTACATTCAAAATCTTTGTCCCATTTCCCTTTTGGATCTTTTCCCACCACTTTTCGAGTGCCAGACCGTCTAGTCTTTCCGTTGTAATTTATTCCGAGCTCCGAGTTGTCTTTCCAGGGGTCGTAGGCCAATACGCTGGGAACCAAGATTTCAACACGTCTGATGTGAATTCCGAATTCCATGGTGATCGCTTCGCTTGCGGTGGAGAAGAACGAAGGGTCGGTATGCTCGGCTGGGATTTCCAAGATGGCTTGTTCGTGGTTGTCGAAGCGGAGGTGGAGGGCCTTTTGCACAAAACTCCTACCTGTCTTTCAGCAGGCTGAGGTGGCACTACTTCCTTTCATCTACTTTCATGAATTGAGTGCGTGCTTTGCGCCTACCCCTCGACACGTCCACAATCAATGAATTAGTCAATTATGTAATTAATGACATCCGCCGCTGAACCGGACCTCCGACCGTGTGAACCGGGTTCTTACATAGAAGAGGAGGGGGTTCACGCGTGAGGGGGGTTCACAAATAGAATTATCCTATTGCTTTGGCCTATGATAGCCATGACGCCGTCGACTTCATTGCGCTTCTAGGATGACCCTGAATGGCGAAAGGGACGGATGTGCTCTTGCGGAAGGAATATGACAAGAAGAATGAAATTATGAATATACCGACCCAACCGGGAGCTAACGGCGATTAGCGCTTGGCGCTCTCCCGTCTGAACTTGGAAGTGCATCGTTAAGTATCACTTTAACAGACGGCCCCGGGCCGTCACCATGGATTCCCGAATCTATGATCGACGATGAAGTCCTAGAACACATACCCGGGAGGGGCGGCGGAGACTGTAATAAAATTATGTTGCCTTCCGTAATAAAAACAACGACAGGGTTTTTATTAAGTTGTGGTTAATCATGGACGTTCTGGGTCAGAAATTTGAGAACTGAGCTTCTGTGAGCGTAGTTCCTCATTTTCGTAGATAACTAGAACGGCGGAAAGGTATGGTAGTCACGTCCAGCTGTTGAGTAGAAAAGGGCATACTTAATCCCAAGTGGAGCATCCTGCTTCCTCATACTCCAACCCGGGCGGCCAAGATATTCTCTCAAAACATCTTTCCAACACTTTAGAATGATACTTGCACGCTGACGGAGTTGATACCGATCCTCTCTTTCAAAGCTCGTATCGGGTAGTTCGGTGATACGGCGTAGGTGGTCGCATATCGTAAACCTCTGATGTATGTTAAAAAGATATTTAGATCTAGTGATGTCATCGAGAAATCGCAAAAAAAAAAGTACGCACGTGGATGAACATGGGCGAGATGTTAAGGTAATCGCACTGCTCAATCTCGAGGATAACTTCATGGAGTGAGGTCTCTCCCTAGGACAGAAACCCATGAGAAGGCAATTAGGTAGATGAACACGCTGTTCACCTTATTCTCAAGCAGCGCCGATTGACGCTCAAGTGTATTTTTGAATACCCGCAACCAGTCACTGATCTTGAGATACGTCACCTGCCCATGCCGTGGAGAGTTGTCCGGCCAGCCATCTACCTCATCGAAGATAGCTCTAGCTGTCCAAAAGTCTGTACATCTCAAAGTAACCGTTTCCAAAGGCTTGGTACCTAGCGTTCTGGACAGATATAACCGGGATTCAATCAGTTGGTCGAGGGAAGTAAACGACCTCGAGCCCGGTTGTGGCTCTGAGTCAGGCCCGGGGTACGCAATGGTAATATGCTGGAGATGGGGAAGGAAAGGCAGCTTTTCTCCCGATGGCTGTCCTATCAGAAAATCAAGATGGATCGCATCAATAGAAGTCTCCCGGACGAACTCAAGAATCAAGTTCGTCAATGGTGCCTTTTCGAGAGAAGCCATGAGAGGGACCACCCCGTTGAGAGCAACCCCCGTTAATTTTAGGGTGGAGAGCGAGCAGGAGGATCTTGCAAAAAAAGATGTCATGGACCCTACTGTACATCCAGAAGCTAGGGGGATCGACAGCGTAGCCAAGAACGGCAGTGTTAAATAATCCAAGAAGCCTGACGATAATATGTTAGCCCTGATGCTCAAATCAAGTAAACACAGACTGCCGTGGTCAACAGTCATAAAGTTGCTCATTCCGGAGTCAGTTAAACCGGTGAACGAGCATTCAACTAATGATGGGGCATGATGGAGCAAGTCTGTGACATATTGCACTTGCAGGTGATCACCAACAAAGCTCGTCAAGTTGCTCCATGGGATTTTAAGCCAAGAATGCATTGAGGGGCTATCTGTGAGATAAAACCAGGACAAGCTGGGCGCACTAAATCGCAAATCTCGAATATTCGGTGAAAGCTGGAAGGTGGAAAGGGACTGATAATCCGAAAAGGTAGAGGTATCACGGAGAGAGATGGCGAGGCTTCGTATGCTGCAGGTTGTACCTCGGAATGCCTGGTCAAGGAGGGGGAGATGTTCTACCCCTGTGATTATCTTCAGAGACTGACAATGGTTCATATACGGATAAATGACATTGAAGACTGGACGGGCGAGCTCTGTGTTTGATATTAGTGAGAGTTCGAAATGCAGCGGGAACGTGCGGGAGAGTCGTAACGACGTTGAAAGACGCTTGAGATAGCCACTGTCGTCTGATGTAGTACCAGTCGAACTGCTTAGAAGAGGTATTACACTCCACAGCTGTGGGGCGGATAACACAATCAACCTCCATCGACGGCACACCTTTCCCAAGACCCATGGAGGCCCACGGGATGACATCGCATTAGAACATGACCTGACACAAAGCAAGAATATTTCCTCCAGAAGTTCAGTGGGAAATCTACGAATCGCAGACAAAGTGCCCCTATACGCCTCTGCGAGTTTTATGTGTGCTTTACGACGATCATCAACGAGCTGGTATGCTTGTTCAATGTCTTTCAGCAGTTTTTCGATTTCGGATGCTTTGGATTCATGATCTTGGACGCAATTCTCGATGGTTTGGATGTCCTTTTGTCGTGGTTGATCATTCGAGTTTAGAAGAGCATGATGGGGCAGGCCAGATGCATCGGAAGGTAGCAGTGGAAGCTCGCATAGAGATGTACCGCAAGTGCGGCACTTGAGATGGCCAAGAGACATTGCAGTATCCTCGATGGTTGATTAATGTTGATTCAGTGTAGGGTAGTTGTAGAGAGTTGTAGGGCTCGGCCAAATTGCAGCCAAATATCGGCAAACAACCATCAGCGAAGACCTTGACGCTCTCCCGGCGTCGACTGCCACTGTATCATCTCTTAATCATTTCTATGATGTGGCTAATCATGGACGCTCTGGGTCAGAAATATGACAATTGAACGTTTGCACATGAAGCTTCATCGAGCGTAATTCCTCATTGGTCTACTTAGTAAATTTCGGACGGCGGAAAGGTATGGTAGTCACGTCCAGCTGTTGAGTAGAAAAGGGCATACCTAAACCCAGATGGATCATCCTGCTTCCTCATACTCCAACCCGGGTGGCCAAGATATTCTCTCAAGACATCTTTCCAACGCTTTATAATAATACTCGCACGCTGACGGAGTTGATACTGCTCCTCTTTCCCAAAGCTTGTATCGGGTAGTTCGGTGATATGGCGTAGGTAATCGCATATCGTAGATCTCTGAGGTATGTGAAAAAGAGAGTTAGATCTAAAGGTATCATCGAGAATTCGCAGAAAAGGTACGCACGTGGATGAACATGGGCGAGATGTTAAGGTAATCGCACTGCTCAATCTCGAGGAAAACTTCATGCAGCCGGGTCTCTCTCTAGGACGGAAACCTGTCAGCATGAAATTATGTAGATGAACATGCTGTTTACCTTATTCTCAAGCAGCGTCGGTTGACGCCCAAGCGTCTTTCGGAATACCCGCAACCAGTCACTAATCTTGGTATACGGCACCTGCCCATGCCGAAGAGAATTGTCCTGCCAGCCTTCTAGGTCATTGAAGATCGCTCTAGCTGTCCTCAAGTCTGCACATCTCAAAGTAACCGTTTCCAAAGGCTTTGTACCCAGTGTTCTGGACAGATGTAACCGGCATTCAATCAGTCGGTTGAAGGACCTCGAGCTCGGCTGTGGCTCTGAGTCAGGGTAACTCATGGTAATATGCTGGAGATGGGGAAGGAAAGGCAGCTCTCCCAAGGGCTGTCCTATCAGAAAATCAAGATGGATCACATCAAGAGAAGTCTCCCAGTCGAAGTCAAGAATCAAGTTCGTCAATGGTGCCTTTGCGAGGGAAGCCAGGAGAGGGACCATGTCGTTGAGAGCACCCCTGTAAACTTTAGGGTGGAGAGCGAGCAGGAGGATCTTGCAAAAAAAGATGTAATGGACCCTACTGTAACTCCAGGAGCTAGGGGTATCGACAGCGTACCCAAGGACGGCAGCGTTAAGTGATCCAAGAAACCTGACGATAATACGTCAGCGTCGATGCTCAAATCAAGTAAACACAGACTGCCGTGGTCAACAGTCGTAAAGTTGCTCGTTCCGAAGGGAGTTAGATCGGTGAAAGAGCATTCGACTAATGATGGGGCATGATGGAGCAAGTCTGTGACATACTGCACTTGCAGGTGACCACCAACAAAGCTCGTCAAGTTGCCCCATGGAATTCTAAGCCAAGAATGCATAAAGGGGCTACTTGTGAGGTGGGACCGGGAGAAGCCGGGCCCATGAAATCGCAAATCTCGAATATTCAGTGAACGCTGGAAGGTGGAAAGGGACTGATAATCCGAAAAGGTGTCAGATGTTCCAAGGAGAGAAATGGCGAGGCTTCGCATGCTGCAGCTTGTACCTCGAAATGCCTGGTCAAGGAGGGGGAGGTTGTCTGCCGTTGTGGTTATCTTCAGAGACTGGCAATGGTTCATATGTGGAGAAATGACATCGAGGACTGGGCAGACGGGTTTCGCGATTGATCTTAGAAAGAGTTCGAAACGCAGCGGGAATGTGCGGGAGAGTCGTAACGACGTTGAAAGACGCTTGAGATAAATACTGTCGGTTGATATAAGACCAGTCGAACTATGTAGAGGAGGTATTACACTCCACAGCTGTGGGGCGGATAACACAATCGACCTCCATCGACGGCACACCTTTCCCAAGACCCATGGAGGCCCACGGGGTGATATCGCATCGGGACACGACCTGACACAAAGCAAGAATATTTCCTCCAGAAGTTCAGCGGGAAATTTGCGAATCGCAGACAAAGTGCCCTTATACGCCTCTGCGAGTTTTATGTGTGCTTGACGACGAGAATCAACGAGCTGGCACGCTTGTTTAATATCTTTAAGCAGTTTATCGAGCTCGGATGCTTTGGATTCATGATCTTGGACGCAATTCTCGATGGTTTGGACGTCCTGTTGTCGGGGTTGATCGTTCGCGGTCAAGAGATCATGATGAGGTGGGGTGGCAGATGCATCGAAAGATAGGAGCGGAAGCTCGTGTAGAGATGAACCGCAAGTGCTGCACTTGAGACGACCAAGAGACATTGACGGATCCTCAACGATTGATTCAGTAGAGGGTAGTACAAGGGTAGTTGTAGACCGTTCTTGTCAAAAGCTCAGCCAAATGTCGGCAAACATCATCGGGTTGCTAGCCTCCACTGCAACAAAACCTACGAGTCACAAACCAAACACTCTGTCAGTGCAAGACAATATAAATGTATGTTCTTCCTTTGGTTTCTTATGCTTAGTTCTTGACGACCTGAAAAGATACTTTAGACATTGGAAGTGCTCACAAATCACCCAACAACTTGTTATGCCTTCTCGTCGCTCTAATTCAAGAGAAAGGTCGCGGGATAGATCAAGGGACCGCTCAAGGTCTCCGGAAAGACGTGTCCAACTTCCAAATTCTGCGTTGCCCATCACAGAGGCTGACTATTTCCAAAAAAGTGACGAGTTCAGATTGTGGTTGAAGAATGAGAAGGGAAAAGTGCGTTACTTTGTCATTTTGAATAATGGCTATAGCGTTGACTATTGCTTCTCAGTATTTTGACGGCCTATCTGGAGAGAGAGCGAGAAAGTACGTTCTTCAATTTCTAGATGCGTGCCGGTTCTAATTGGAAGACCAGTTATTTCCGGAAGTTCGTAAAGGTACGCTCAGATACATCAAGAGATGGAGAGTGATTCTGAGATTTTCAAGGCATGGAATAGGGGGAATCTTTCCAGTATTTCTTTCTCATTTAGGTTGAAAAACACCACTGATGCTCAAAATGTAGAGAACTACTACGTCGGCATTGACCCCATGTCAATACCAGCGACGACAAACACGGCTTACAAGTGGTCTTTTGCTTCCAAAAGAAATCGGGCAGATGATGATGCTCTCCAAGCTGCTCGGGAGCAAGTAAGCTCTGCAACTTATGGTCGAGAAATCTCGTCGCACGAATTGGGATCGAGTTCACGAGCGAGCGGTTCGAGTCGGGTCAAAGGTCCGACTTTGCCATCTGCTTCCGATCTGACGCTCGCTCGGGAGATGAACGCGGAACAACAGGACGAAATGAGGGCTTATAAACGGAAACGGGATAAAGCTGAGGCTAAAGAGCGAGTTGAGGATGCGGTAGGGCCTAAAGAGGTTGGAAGGGAGGGTATGCTTGAGAAGAAACGAGCAAAGAGGGAAAATGATCGGGCTTTTAGGGAGAGGGGGGACGATGGGCTAGAGCTTGATGAATCAACTTTGCTGGGTGGAGGTGACAGCTTCAAGGATCAGTGCGTGCTCGCTGCCCGCCACTTGGGTCACACACTAACGTCTCCATCAGGATTGCAAAGAGGGATGCGGCAAGGAAACGCTTTGAAAACAAGAAAGGAGATGAGAGGGAAGCAGCAACACGAGAACGAGCCAATGTCTTCAAAGAGAAGGAGAAGGTCGGCCGTTCTTTTCCCGTAGATTTCCCATATCCTGACTGACCTTTTCATCGCAGGCAACGATGGACATGTTCCAGCAGCTCGCGAAGCAGAGATTTGGTTGACTACCAAGTTTGTAACTCATATTCCCTTAGGTCTTTTGTGTTATCCGATTCCATTACGCCGCTGTCATTCCCGAAAGTCATTACGGGACAGAAAATCACTAATATAACAAAAAAAACCCTTCTGAAGGAACGTGGATGCCCGGTATGATCAACATCGCGGGGGCAGTGCGCTCGAAAGCAGCCGATCTGGCAATATAAGTACATTGGGGTATTCTCCTTTGGCTCGCTCTTGCTTCAAGTCCGATATGATCGCCATGATAACTTTGGCAGGGTCCAATTCAGGCGCATCGGTGGTGGTGAGCCCCATGCTCTATCTTCGACATCAATCATGTCATCCTCCTGTTCGTGGATCGCCCTGAGTTGACAAGCTGGTAAAGACTTAAGAATAGCTCACCTCAAATATGGGGCGCACATCCTCCGTCAATGTGTGAGGCGCAACCTCAGGCAAATCCACGTTCTACAAAACGGTTTTCAGGACAAGCAATCCAGGGGAGGAGTACAATACCCGTACCAGAGTACCGCTGCGCGAGATGGGGCTTGCCCGTCCATCATCTGATGTGGGACTCTTTTGCGACTTGCATTGCGACTACTCAGTGGTTCGATCAGCATGATGTTGCGAGTAGGTTGTACGCGAAGACTTGCTTTGCTGCGAAAGAGTGTTTTCGCTATTGATACCTTGACTGGTGGCTGAAGCAAAGGGGCGACGTTGGACAAGGGTAGGATTTGACCACTTGAACCACTTACCAGCATTTCGAGGGGCTAGGCGGGCTTTGGGGTAGGAGGAGGGAGTGGGGTTGTGACGGAGGTAAGGGAGGCGAATGAAGTGAAGGAACTCTGTTGGTCCACTTATGTATAAACGCTTAAATGAGACCTAGGGACACTTCGGGCTCCGAATAAGCTTAGACCGGGCGTCATGGGCATAACAACGAAGATGTCAAGTTGAAGGTGCAAATTTTCATTGTCGCCAGCGGTGGGAGAAATGCATCCACTTCACGTCTTCGATTCCATGATGTCCCTCGCCGGTACCGTATGATCTTAGCTCACGCTCTTACAGCATAGCTGACCAGAAGGACATGAATGGTGCCACGGCGTCTCCTGGCCTTCTTGTACTTGGTTGGGTGAGCACCTGACGGCTTTTGTGTTCTTATGGGGTACCTGCAGACTTTTGTCAGTGTTAACGTTGTTCAAGTGACATGCCATGATCAGTTATAATTAGTACTCCCGGATGCGTCGTGAAGCTTGTTTTCTGCCAACCGGTGAATTCCGAGTATTAGTGAGCGTCTTCGAATTCGCCAACTCTCTGGTATCGATAGTGACTGCGAGCTCAATGGAAGTATCCAGTTGGATCCGAGGTTGCAGCGAATTCGCGGTCGCCAGTGACATGGTGAATCGATACCAGGTAAATAAACACCGTTATGCGCAACCGTCAATTCAAGTTCGGGCGAAGGCGCTTTTTCTACTCCGGTCGCGTAGGTGGATGACTTGATTGAAAAGACTCAATTGTATCGAGGTCCCCGATGGGTCAACGGAGTAGATAAGAAGAGATAAGCAAGCCCAGCATCAATAATCAAACAGGGATCGCGTACAATAGGGGTGGAAAGTCGTACACACACATCGAGAGGCCTGTAAGCCCGCATCAACAGTCAACCTGCAGTCAACGGGCAAAAAAGCGCTCGCTTCCATGCATCATGACGAACTATCCATAACGTCATCTGCACCCCCCTCTATCTCCTCAAAAATCAAAGAACCCTGCTGTTCCTTCAACCACTGCACACTCCGCTTCTCATCCATAAAGTAGGTGTACGATCGACGCAAGTCCTCCACGTCCACCAACTCGGCTTTGCGTTTCCTCGACACGACCTGGGCGCATGCGATGAGGTTCAGTGCGTATCGCAAGGTGGTCTGCAGAGCCATCGTGGTCAATACGTTGTTTGCTTCCGGCGTCAGCTGTACGTCCTCTTCTTGGCACCTACGCGTCCATCGAACGAGTGGGAGTGATGATTGACGTAGAAGCGGGGTAGTGGCGGATAATGACATACCGAATCTGGATGATTTCCCGGATATCGCTTTCTGTATACGGCTTCGTGCTGACTATTAAGACGCGATCAAGGAGGTCCATCGGCAGCCCATGCGGGCTTCTGAACTTGGTGCCCCGGATGCGCGCCATGCCACGGTTGGAGGCCATGATCACCAGAGGGGCAAGGTCATTTTCTAAAGCCCGGTTGAGGAACGAGAAGCATTCAATGTCGAGCATGTGCACTTCGTCGATGAATAGAACCTAGGACAACAATGAATGGGTGAGGTGTGTCCTCGAGAAAAGTGGTTGAGTGAATTTACACCAGGGATGATTTCGGCCTTGCCTTCCTCCCGCCACTCAGCTACTTTGGTGTTGATCTGGTTTCTAAGCTCGGGTTTTATCTCCCCGGTGTCACCAGCAAATAGCGCGAGGAAGCCTTGAGTCCGACTGTTTATAACGTCGATTTCGTGTAGTGAGACGGTGTGGACCACCTCTTTTCGTTTTTGGATTTCGCCTTCGGGGCATTGGACAAATTTCGTCTGTCGCGGTGTTATTGTTGTGCAAAGGGGTCAAAAGAAGGACATACATCGGCCCCCATGGCATCGTAGTCCCTTGAACGCGCAAAGGACCGTCCGAGTTTTGTGATTTTGCCAGAGGTCTTGTCAATGGCGATGACGTCTCCTGCCAACACCTTCTCCTTTGTCAACGCGTCGATCATTTTCGTTCCTAAATCGTATATAGTCTCCATATCCGTGGTTTTTATCGTCAGCTTCCCGGTCTTAGTAGCCTAGACAGAGAATCAACGAGGTCGTGGTCAGCGGACTCAGGATACGTACTCCAGTTAGACTTCGGTCAATTTGTATCTCCACGACCTCTCCTTCAACAAGTTCTGTCTCTTCTTTTATGCGCACACCAATACTTCGTCGAAATGCTTGCGTGAGAGCCTCCGTTTTGGACATGGACAACGAGAAAACCTCGCTCGCCGCAATCATTGTGAATGGGACATCAGAACCGAGACTCTGCGCCATGCCTAACCAAAGTTGGTCAATGAGGCGTTGGGAAAGAGTGAAATTCACCTAGTGCAATAGCTGTCTTTCCCGTGGACGGTGGTCCAGCAAACAACATCGCCCGACCAGCAATCCTTCCCTCTTGTACCATTTTGAGGATCATCCCAGCTGCTTTGCGCGCCTTGACCTGTCCAACGAGTCCCTGTGAGTTTTGCCTAGGCTCTAAACGATCGTCGAGCCCCAGACCGCGAATGTGTGAATGGGCACCTGCGTTTAGAGTCGTTAGAAACTGCATGATCTACATAGCCAAGTTCCCCACCAATTCGCTCCATTTTTGTTATGTCCCGAAGCTCAGATGTCCCGGTAGATATTTGCATCGCCTTTCAAGAGATTAGAGCGCCATAGCATGATTTTGAGGGCGTTTTGGCTTACCATGATGGAAGAGAGGCGCGTCGGGTTTGTGTATGAGCCAAACAAACTTGAATTTCTCAAATCCCGTTCTGGTCACATCAAATTTACTTCATGCTGGCCTCGATTCGGGGCAGCAGCTCGTCGCTGTTGAGGACGTTCTCAACGTTCCTAATACCCTCGAAACCACCACTCTCGGCGTGTTCATCTCATTCTCGCAGCTATGCCACTGAAATCTGGAAACACACTAAAAACGTAGAGGTCGAAGCCGCTCTTGCCCGTACCCAAGACCTCTTCAAGAAATACAAGCCTGTATCACCAGGTATTCGCCACCTCCGCCGACCACTCGTGCCCCACTTGTATGAGGGCAGACCAATACGTGCGCTCACCGTCGCACGGCGCAAGAATGGGGGGAGGAACTCTCATGGCCACATCACTGTGAGGCACCGTGGTGGTGGACATAGACAACGTATACGCACCTTGGATTACATGCGTGATGCGCCGGGAGTTCATAACGTCGTGAGGATAGAGTACGACCCTGGTCGTTCGGCGCATATCGCCCTGCTATTCAATAAGGACCCTACCGCGGAGGCGACGAAGAAATGGAGCTATATCATCGCGACGGAGGGCATGAGGGCTGGTGATGAAGTGCAGAGCTTCAGGCAGGGGATTCCTGACGGGTTCATCCCCGGGTTCGAAGTCCCTGAGCAGAAGGCCAAAACCCTAGAGGTGAATGAGGAGGGGGAACAAGTTGAGACGGATAATTCTGCACAATCGCTCGCAATGGGTATTCTACGCTCAATGACACTCAAACCGGGCAACGTCCTTCCTCTGCGATTGATTCCCCCCGGCACCGTCATTAACAACGTTGCGCTTTCCCCCAAAGGCCCTGGCATCCTCGTCAGGTCCGCTGGTTCGTTTGGGCAGGTTATCGCCCATGAGGAAGGAGGCCGATATGTCCAGGTCCGGCTGCAGAGTGGGGAAGTGCGCAAGGTGCTGAAGGACTGCTGTGCGACTATCGGAAAGGTCAGCAATTCAATGTGGAAAAGCCGACAGCTGGGTAAAGCTGGTAGGGCTCGTTGGTTGGGGATTCGACCCTCTGTTCGTGGTGTCGCTATGAGCGCGTACGTTTTTCTTTTTCTAGTTCTTTCGTCACTTGTTTTGATGCTGCTCTTATTTAGTTATGACCATCCTCACGGTGGTGGACGTGGAAAGTCCAAGTCTAACAAGCATCCTGTGTCTATTTGGGGCTGGGGCACAAAGGGTACCAGGACAAGGAAACCTGGACCTAAAGGCCCGAAAAATAGCAACAAGATGGTCATTCGCGAGCGCCCTCGGGGTGTGGAGAAGCGGGGTAAATAGATTGGATGTTCTTCTTTGCAGAATCCCATTCGTTGGATCTTTATTCCACCCACTACATATAACATTCATTGTACCAGAGGTGAAGTAAATGTTCAGCTACGAACCATAATTTTTTTTACACTTCCGGCTGTTCTTCCTCCTCGCCCTCTTCGTCGTCGTCCGCCTTCTTTGGTTCTTTCGTCAACTCTGCCTTGCCCACTCGATCCCTCCACACCGTCAGCTCATCCCCGACCTGATTCCTCGCTTCCTCGATCGCCTCTCTCAGTGCCGTATAGTAGACCTTGTGACCATCGGCAGGTGTACTTTTGACGTTGAAATTACCGGTCTTTGCGCTTGCCAAACCCTCAGCGTCGATGCTTGTTGGTGGCTTCACCTCGTAGGTAATCGTTATCGTTGGTGACATCGAGGACTGTTTGCAGTTGTTGCTCTGCACCATCTCACCCATTCACCATGATGATCTCCGAGTGCCATGCAAGTCATCTTACTGGCAAGACCTCTCTGAGTAATCTTCCGCCCGAGTCGCCTCACTTATTGTGACCTTTATGTAAACCTCGAACGATCAACACATCCAAGAGGACATCCAAAATTTCCGGGTTGCATTCAAGAATATGAATTGAAACTCAATGAAAATGAAATTGTTGAACGTAAGCAAATGGCGCGGAAGCATAGAAATTTAGTTGGCGACTCGTTGAGCTTGATCACCTGGAATAGGCTGGAATCCCTCATCGATATGGTCAAGGAGGCCTCGCGATTTTCTTGACCCATTTGTTCAGCACCGCCACCACGTGCGTCAATTTTTTTTTGGCTCTTCCAGATAAATAAAATGCCGACCTGCGCGCATTTGTTGCTCCCTTCCCCTCTTTCACGATGCCTATCTTTGTGCAATAGGCTTGGGTACCGAAAGACCCTTGCCATCCCCCGCTCCGACATAGACAACCCTAGAAAACTAGAAGATACCCTATAGACGATCAAGCTCTCCACGTTCCCCGACTACAACAATCCGACATCTAGTTCTTTTTAATATTTTAGACTTTCGCTCATATGGCGACGAGGATGGACCTTTCAACCCCCATTTTTACCAGGGCTCGACTTCCAGCGAGACCGCCGATGAACCCTACAACGACTTTACCGCCCCTTGGGCGCCTGTCTTTACACTCGACAGAACAAATTCTGTGTGGATTGCAGAATTTGTGGGATCTTTATTTCCCGAAACCGCGCCTTCCAACCAAGCTTTCTATGGTTATTCCGAAGCGAACTATCCGGCGACCTACATCGGTGGTCCCGGATTCCGGTTATGCTTCCGCCGAGGAGGAGGAGGGAGAGGGAGAGAATGAAGATGGATTTCGGGCGGAAGACGACGATGAAGATGCCGCACAACTTCTTCGTGCAGATCCATTGGAGCGCGCTTTTGCTGTTAGATGGATCACCGGCTTTGTTGCCCGCGCAGACACTTGGATAGAGGCGTCGGGGTCAGACGTAGAAGCGGAGGAGAGGTCCCAGATCTTTGACGAGGCTATCTCCCTTTTGTCAGCTTTCTCCGGCGGGGGCGAAGAGCCAGAAGTAGCGCTCACCCGCTCGTTCACGTTTTCCACCGCCGTGGGTGACTGCCAAATTCAGGTTGAGCTCAACGACGCCCCCCTTTCGAACGAGGATCATACCTCGGTTGGGCTGCAAAGCTGGGGGAGCTCCATTCTGCTCGCGGAGCGGATGTGTGCGTCTCCAGCTACGTTTTTACCCGTGCGTTCAGATTCAGATTTGAGGAAGAGACCACTCCGAATATTGGAGTTGGGGGCAGGCACTGGGATGCTGAGCATCGTCGCTGCCAAACTGCTACGGCAACAATGCACTGAGGCCGATATTACTGCCTTACAAGGCACCCCAGAAATCATCGCGACCGATTATCACCCAGACGTCCTAGCGAATCTATCAGTTAACGTATCAACAAACTTCCCCGGGACCGCGCCGATTGTCGTCAGGGCCTTGGACTGGGAGAACCCGGTGTACGAGGCACCATTCGACAAACCATTCGATATCATACTAGCCGCAGACGTCGTGTACCACCCCAACCACGCCGAGTGGATTAAGAAATGCGTTGAGCGGCTTCTTGTTCGCCCTACCCAGGGATCAGAACTTGCTGGTGGGGTGTTTTGGCTTTTTATTCCTGTAAGGACGACGGGTAGGCATGAAGGTATGGATGGCACTGTTGATGCCTTGTTCCCGTTCGCTGGCTCGGGCGATGGGTTGGTTATTTTGGATCGGGAGGCTGTGGGAAGGCAGGGAGGTGTGGGAAGGGCTGATGAGGGCGCGTATAAGTTGTCAAAGATTGGTTGGGCTGATAGTTAACTTTTGGAGGAAGCAATGGAACCTCTTCTGATTTCATGTCGGGCATTGTGAGTCAAGTGCATTGCTGCTTCCTCCGAGTTTGCAAATAAAAGTCCTAAGGGTCATGGATTTTAGCAACTCACAAACGTCACGGTTCAATTAACCCGACAGCGTCTGTTTCTTGGACCTGAAATGGACACGACGCGACTGTTTTTGCCTGCTCTGACAACAGACCGTGGTCAACTTCAAGGTTAAACCACACTCAAGGCCTCACGCCAACTTGGTTTGTATATCCGGTTCATCTCCTTTCATATCAAGTGGTAACATCTCTTCCAAATTGCTCGATTGGGAGATATGATATTTAGCAGGAGACCCAATACAGAATTTTGCGAGTGGAAAGAACGCGTTCGTCTGTGATTAATAGACAGCATTCCGTTACAGGTCCAAGAAATAATTCAAATATAAATTACAAATCACTTCCACCTTCCAGTAAAATCAGCATCCCATGAAGACACCATCATATGGACCGTGGTGGTCATTAGTATTTCCTTCAAATATGTTCGGAACGTCGCCAACGATGCATTCATTGCTGGGATTGTCTTGGCCTGTATAAGTATAAATGAACGTGGTGAGCTAACAATCAAAACCTATGTTATGAGTCTCGGTACCTGGACACGAAACCCACGATCCGGACTCCGTGATGTGCACCTCCCCAGAAGGGTGGTGATACCCCAGAAAGCGTCCTGGTACAATGGGGACAAGGTCCTTTCTGAAACAAATTGATTCATGAAATGAACACTTGTTTCTGTCGTGGAGACAGTGTTGTACCCACTTGTTATTGATGTGTGTCAGCGAAAGGTGAGCGTCAACATAGTTTGCAAACGCCTGATTTCCGACCTTGAAGTAGTCGGTGGCTAATGATGAATAAAGCGTTCGCTAGCGTTCAAATAAGACGTACCCTGGGCATGCCATACCCAACGGTCCTGAAGGTTACCCCGCTTACGTGAAGAGGAAGGTAGACGCTGTCAAGTAAGGCAATCGCAGCACCTGCAAACTATTTGAGACAGGGATGACGCCGACGAACAGGTGTAACCTACCAAGGGAGTGGCCGACAATAGTGACCTTTGTCGCGCCGTGGGCAGAAATGGCCGTCCGGACAGCGGCTAGAATTGTCGGAGCCGTTCTAAGCAAAAGTTTAAAAAAAATTGGAATACTAGTACGATGTTGCGGGTGCGTACTTTGCTTGTTCATTGGCGAATCCACTATGCGCTTCAATGGACGAGCTAATCCCGGGGAACAGCGTCGGATTCAGAGGCTCTAATACTGCATCTACATCCGTCGCGTCGGCTTCGCTGTATGAAAAAAATATTAAGTGATATTCGTTTTCCGAGAATGACGCTTAGCATACATTTCCGATGTATCAGTTCCTTGATGGGCCACGATGACAGTTTTCTGGGAAGGCGAGAAGCCAACGTACCCTAACCGAATTGATGTCGGTCGTCGGAAATGTTCAAGATAAAAATGGAGTTTACAAAACTGAACGTCATCACCGTCGCCTCCGGACGAGGATATACAAGAGGAGACACACACACACAGATGAGGAGTAGGACACATCATGTGAGAAGCGACACACCTGGTAATAATGTGTCGTTCTTCGTGATTTCGCATTTTCGAGTGTGCCGTGCATAAATTCGAAACTCCGTTACGAGCGTGATGAACGCTGTCACGACTTGGTCACGACCGCTTTCTCATCACCACCAGTGACCACGACCACCATTTGCTTGCCTGTGCCCCACCACCCCGCGCTCTCTTCCTCCTCACCTCACACCCTTGCTATGGCCAACAAGGGCCGAGAGAACGGTTACGGGCCCCTTCAGGTGAGTTCCGACTCTGCTCAGCCCCGTATTTGCTAACAACCCACCCCCCATTACCTGGCGAATGCCCAGCAGGGCAAAGCCGGGCGCTCCTCCCACCTCACGCCACGTCCGCCCCCAAATCAACTCCCCTCGCAAACGCAACCTGTGGACTACGACTAACCGCCTGTGAAAACGCCCACAAAACCACCCAACTACCCACGGCAACAACTCAGCGCCCAGGATAAACCACCCACGCTGACGGAATCGGCTCACGAAAATGCCCCAACAGACGGAATCCAGCACTGAGGCCCATCGACGAGGACCCAGCGCCACTTGGCGAACCAACAGGCAATACAGCACCGTGCAGCCAGGTGCGTACCCCGCGCCTCCCCACTAAACAGCCCCGAATGACAGCGAAAACGCCAGCGCCCTCTCCGACGAGGCCACCACTGCGTCTCACTCGACCACGGCCGCGGAGACCACATGTTGACACCCAGATGTGCCGAAACTAGGCTGTCGACGGTGAGAATTCTTGGTAGGTACATTCCGGGGTCGCGATGTTGCTCCCTCTCTTAGAATCTATGTATAACTTAATGTATAGTAAGTAGTGTAAGGAATAAAACTTATAATGTCAAATTTTACGTGAGCATGGAGAGGCTGATTTCGACTTAACCACAGAATTTTTGGTGTATATGTACTCATTGCTCAATATCTAATTTGGCCGTCACACATCAGATTTTCAATCCAAAAAGGGAACATTGTGGCGGAATTTATCGAAATAGTATGGATAAGATTCGACACACATTCCTGAATAAGTGACCGACATTTGCCATCAATGTGTTGAACATTGGACAGGTGTGTCGTTCTTCATCACGTGTGTCGTATTTCATTTCTGTGTGTGTGTGTCGACTCTTGTCCGTCCTGCCTCCGGACGCTACAGGCAGGAAGTCTGCGTTGGCTTTGCAATTCGCTGAACATAAGGTCAGGTCGCTAGTAGCATTTTTTTCCCACATTAATAAGAACTCACCGCCACAATTCCAGGCAAGCGTGTTGGATGGATTGCAATATGCCGTGCTAGCAAAAATTGTAAACGGCTTGAATGCTGAAATCTGAGTGGCAGTGAGAGGTGTGATAGCCTGTCGCTTGACCAGTTCAGGAGGTGGTGCGGCAGCAACGACGAATGCACAGAGCAGTGCGGACACGAAACAGCCGTAAAGCAGCATCCTGGGCGAGTAGTTGTGTATCGAATTCCCAAGTGAGATTGCTCTGAAGTAGCTTCGGTTGCCTACCGTTTTATAAGGCAGCTGGATGCGAAGGTAAATAGCTATAATTCCCAGAACGAGGGTTGGTCCATATGGCAGAAGCAAACGAGCGAGCAAAGGTGGTATCGTAAGAGCTGATTAATGGAAGCCTCCATAAGGCAGTGGGAACGGAATGGAGAATCCTCGCACTGACGGGTTAAATATAGACGAAATTCGCTTCCAGCTTGATTATCTTTTCGTGATTTCGCTTGCAGCACGGGCAGTTGACGTCCTCGGCAGAAATAAAGGAGGGCGAGGAGGAACGTTCGATATCTTGACTCGAATGGCGAGGGAGGCTGACACTACTCATAGCGAAGCTGGATCGAGACTGGTTTCGCACTGGAGTAGATAGACCGTAATTCAAGTCGAATGTAATTGAATACATTTGGTTGGAGCCAAATTAGGGAGCCCCGATGCTGTGATGGGAGCAACTTGCGGGGGTCAGGTCGTCTCTAAAGATTCCACTGTTTCGGGCGCAAAGTGGCCGCATCTCAATATTTGAGTCGATTCCGCGGACGACGATGCTCTTGATTGGGGAGGTGGCATACCACGAAGATGACTAGGAGTAAGTAGCTCGCACTTTGGAACCAAAGGTGAACCTGGCTTCAAAAAAATAAACCAATCTGCCTTTTTGCTGTACGCGCAAAATGGGAAGAATATGATGTTGATGGATTAAGGGTCGAACGTTGTGGAAATTTGGCGAAAAAGTCCTGTCATGGAGCTTTTAACCTCTTCTGGCCTGAGTCAAAGCTTCAAGCCTAACGTAAAATTTCGAGCCAGATGCGTACAGTGTAGCGCGCAACGTCTCATCGGTGTCGAATACTTACATCGACTAGGCGCTTCTGCGTAAAAATAATCGGTGTCGGCCCTTGTATTTCAATATTGGCGACTGAAGAGAACCAAGCGATAGAGCTCTTAGACTTTGCTTAGACTTTGAATAAAAGCGACCAGCTGACGGCGTTCTTTGAACCAAGATGGGAATCGCATTGTGTGCTATTGTGTTGACGGGGGTGGACCTCGATCTTGGCGTGAAACCTGTGATGGGCAGTTCTTCGGAAAGGGTTTGAACTTCGGATAGTGATACACCGGAGTTTGGCAGTACCGGGGATGGACTCGTCGGTGAACCCCAGTCAAAAATGACTCGGGTTATTCCGAGGTAGATCTGATTGCCTAGAATTGAAGCGATGTAAGGCAAATGTAAGGTGTCGTTTTATCGACAGAATTCTATACAAATAGATTTGAGTTCGATCCAATTCGATATTACACGATGTAAGCCATGTACACAGTGCGGTTTTTAGTGTGGGTCAGCCTTGCAAATCGCCTGAAATATATCTAACTCGATTGATGCTCACACAAGCCACGCAAATCGGCCATAGTCACTGTGACTCGGCCTGATCGGAGTTGATTTTCACCGGGGGTGAACGCGTGCGAGTTGGTCTATTTTTGAATTAATATTTTTATACACAAAGCACGTGTCTGCCACTGGTTTCTCAGCTTCGTCTCTCATTCGTTGGGAATAGCTAGTTCTGTACGGCACCTACAGGGTTTAAGGAAATCTACAGTCATTGGACGTCCTCATGTAACCATAGAGCAGTTATATCTCAAGAATTACCTAGAAATGAAGGTATGCACTGGCTGTGGGTACATATCGAGTGGTAACATCTGTTCCAAAATTTTGTCGAATGGGAGATACGACACTGAGCAGGAGACTTTGAGGAGACCCGATCAAAAGTCGAAAAAATAGAACGTGCATTACAGGCCGAGGAAAGCATTCAAATATCAAAAGTCTTTAGCATCCCATGATGACACCATCATATGGACCGTAGTGGTCACTGGGATTTGCTAGAAGTAAGTTCGGAACGTCGCCAACGATGCATTCAGTGCTGGGATTGTCCTGGCCTGCATATGAATGAACGTGGTGAACCAACAGTCAAAGCCCATGAGACGAGTTTGGGTACCTGGACACGAAACCCACGATCCTGATTCTGTGATGTGCACCTCCCCAGAAGGGTGGTGATAGCCCAGAAAGCGTCCTGGTACAATGGGAACAGGGTC
Source organism: Laccaria bicolor S238N-H82 (assembly GCF_000143565.1). Classification (NCBI taxonomy): domain Eukaryota; kingdom Fungi; phylum Basidiomycota; class Agaricomycetes; order Agaricales; family Hydnangiaceae; genus Laccaria; species Laccaria bicolor. The sequence continues at coordinate 2,427,535 of NW_001889872.1, read as the reverse complement.
CTTTCTAAAAGAATCAATTCAAAAGGTGAACAGCTGTTTCTGTCATGGAGACCGTGTTCTACCCACTTGTTATTGATGTGTGTCAGCGAAAGGTGAGCGTCAACATAGTTTGCAAACGCCTGATTTCCGACCTTGAAGTAGTCGGCATTTAATGGTAAATACAGCGTTCTAGAACGTTCAAATACGACGTACCCTGGGCATCCCGTGCACAACGGCCCTGAAGGTTACCCCGCTTATGTGAAGAGGAAGGTAGACGCTGTCAAGTAAGGCAATGGCGGCACCTGCAAACTATTTGAGACAGGGATGACGCCTACGAACAAGTGTAGCACACCAAGGGAGTGACCGACAACGGTGACCTTGGTCGCCCTGTGGGCGGAAATGGCCTTCCGAACAGCGGCTAGAATTGTCGTAGCCGTCCTAAGCAAAAGTTAGAATGATAGGAAGACTAATACAATGTTACGTGTGCGTACTTAGCTTGTTCAAAGGCGAATCCACTATGAACTTCAATGGAGGAGCTGATTCCGGGGAATAGTGTGGAATCTAGAGGCTCTAATACTACATCTGCATCCGTCGCGTCGGTTTCGCTGTATGAAAAGAAAAATGACATTAGCGATATTCGATTTCCAAGGATGACGCATAGCATGCATTTCGTTGCGTCAGTTCCTTGATGGGCCACGATGACAGTTTTTTGGGAAGGCGAGAAGCCAACATACCCTACCCGAATTGATGTCAGCCGTCGAAAATGTTCAAGATAAGAGGTAGTTTACAAAACTGAACGTCAAAGCGGTCGCCTCCCGACTCTACAGGCACGAAGTCCGCGTTGGCGTTGCAAATCGCTAAAATTGAAATTAGGTCGCTAGTAGCATTTTTTTTTCACATTGTTGAGAACTCACCACAATCCCAGGCAAGCGTGTTGGATGGATTACAATATGCCGTGCTAGCAAAAAAAGTGAACGGGTTGAATGCTGAAATCTGACTGGCAGTGAGAGTTGTGATAGCCTGTCGCTTGACCAGTTCAGGAGGTGGTGCGGCGTCAACGACGAATGCACAGAGCAGTGCGGACACGAAAAAGCCGCAAACCAGCATCCTGAGCGAGTAGCTGTGTAACATATATGGACTTCCCCAGTGACATTACTCTCGGTTGCCCACCGTTTTATAGGGCAGCTGGATGCGAAGATAAATAGCAATAATTCCCAGAACGAGGGTCGGTCCATATGGCAGACGCAAACGAGCGAACAAAGGAACGGAATGGAGGACCCTCGCACTCCAGGTGGAAGATAGAACAAAATTCGCTTCCAGTTTGGTTATCTTGTCCTGATTTCGCTTGCAGGCTGCAGCATGGGCAGATTGACGTCCTTGGCAGAAGTAACGGAGGCCGGGGAGGAATGTTCAATATCTTAACCCAAATTGCGAGGGAGGCCGACACTTTTTATAGCGAAACTCGTTTCGCACTGGAGTAGATGGGCCTTAGCTCAAGCGCTCAAGTCGCATGTAATTGAATACATTTTGTTGGAACCAAATTCCCGATATTGCGATGGCACTCTGGAACCGAAAGGTGAACCGAACTTCATTGGAACTTCAAAAAGAGTCCAGAGCGTCTAACCTTCGACCCTAACGTTTGTTTTCCATTCCGGATGTGTAAACTGGAGGGCGCAATGTCTCGTCGGTGTCGAATACACAACGAATACATTGACTCGGACTAGGCACATGTATTGAGGGGTGGGCCTTGATCTTGAGCATGAAGCCTGTGACGGGGAATCCTTCAGGAAAGGTTCAAACTTGGCCACTGGAGTCTGCCACTGGCAGGAAAGTTGAGAGGGCTGCTGCCAGCAGCGGAATGTCCGAGATTGGCGACACATTGCGAACCAAACACAACGCTACTTATGCCCGATTCGCACGGAATTTAGCTCGCTCTCCTCACCAGTCCTGCTAATGCTTCCATTCCTCTAACAAGCCAACCCGATGACAACCTAGAGCCCAAAAAAAGTGCCAAAAACTGAGGTCCGGAGCTAGGCCAGTGGCTCCTCCACGGGAAAGGTTTAAGACTCTCAAGAGGATGTGGTTTTCAGTCTAGGCGACCGCATTTTCCCTCCTTGTTCAAAGGATCGCACTGTTGTAAATAACGAGTATTATTCCTCTAGCTGCACAACTGGACAGTCGAGCGTAAACAGAAGGGATGAAGTTCGAAGCAGCAAGCTGCTGCCCGGAGCGTCTAATCTAGTTGAGAAAAGAGATCAAGAGCTGGATCGGAAACCGAAATCATACTACTTGATTGCAAATGTAATTGAGAGTGTCGCCAATCCAATCAACGTGCCACGGTGATCTCAACTTTTTCCCAATGGTCGTGTTGACGGGGCCCGGCTATATGATGCCTAAGGGATACATCAATCAGCGACTCTCAAATTTACGGGATGCAGGTGCTCACTTCCTCCACAGATGTGGCATCAAATCCTGCATCGACCACAACTTAGAAACGGGTCGCTTCGGACACATTTTGCACATGAATTGGCAAGGCGGTTCCAGTGCGTAGTGGAATGGCTTCCGAGAAGTATATCCCCGCGGCTGGTGGTGGAACTGATGCTTGTACGCAATGACATCTTTGCCAATGACTGGCCACTGAATGTTGTGACTATAGCGACGAAATGTTGGTTGAGCTCGAAGGGCGAAAGATCAGAGGAGAACTAACGTTTCTTTGACATGAAACTTCGCACGTGAAAGGGAAACACTCTCTTCAAAGTGTTCCGGGCAGTGGTTGCAGCCCCAGGCAGTCGCCTCGGCAGGGGGAAAGAGAGGCTCATGTTCTTTGACAAACTGTGTCGCTTCTGGTGTTAGAAGCCGCCAAAAGTAGACTGATTCTATCGTTGCATGTGCAATCTATAGAGTAGTCAGTAGTTGAGATGATGGACTCAAAAGAAACCTACACATTCCGTCCACTTAAACGCTTTCCGACCTCGGACGCCTCGTACAGACGTCACGGGGCATGCTTCACAGAAAAAGCGGGCATCAATCAGGTCAAGATGTTCTGGTGTCGTTGTCGCGGGATCAAGCCCCAAACAGCGTATAAGAGAGCATACAGCAAAGTGGCCAACCGAGTCAAACCGTAGATTCATATGGTGAAGTTTCGAGAAATCATAACTTGGAAGAGTATTGCTCATGTGTGGACAAATGTTGGTCCAGCCGCAGAGTGCCACACCACAGATCTGGTTGTCGAAGCATACCCTGCAAAAGAAAACGGATGTTGCCAGACTTAGGCGGGCCCGCGAGTCCATGGGGGCGATGACGAGTTCAGTCTCTTCGGGCAGCAGTGAAACAAGACGTGTGACTTGTGAGTCCATGATCTCTGAAATAAGCCGAGGAAAACGAGTTAACGCGTTTTCCCTTGAAAGCTCCATAGGATCAGATTCGAAAGAGAGGAAATCACGGAATGGACTGTCTTTAAAATTTTGGTGAAGAGGTGGGACGTATGCCCACTGTTCTGGTTTCAGCGTCTTGCGATACTCCGTATAATATGACTTGACGAGATTTTGACGTTCCCAAGACAGCCTCTTCATTTTCTTTGTGGACACCATCAATTCCATATCGGGCTTGATTTTCCGGTAGACTGGAAGGATAGATCATTAGAAACGTGAATGCATGACATTATAAAGTGCTTACCCTTGCGCGTGACTCGGATGATATCCCTGGCTCTGAACAACGCACAAAAGATGAGCCGCTCAGCAGCAATTGTATCACGTGAATCATGCCCAACGTTCACAAGTCGGGTTAGGCATCTGTGTTTGGGTATCTGACAATATCAGAATTAACACAACGAGCATAGGCTTACCTCTTTAGTAATTCCTGTTGTAAGCGCTCGTGTTCACTGCAAATATTTTCATAAACGCCTTGCGCCCATTCATTGGCTTTTTGCGCGCTCTGCTCCAGTTTAAGAAATAGTTGGGAAGTTTACAAAAGTGCGTACAAGGTCAATCCTTTCACGTTTTTCTGCAGTGTCCAATACGAAAGTTTGATAGTTTTCCATCGCGTCTGGTACATCTGCGTCGATGTCGGCAAGGAAATGTTTGACCTTGTCGATTGTTGCGTCAACATCCTTTTTCAAATATCGAGCGTAGTGGTCAGTCATGTGCTCAGTAAAATAGGTTGTGCTAACTATTTAGTGTGAGCCTTCTCATGTCATGAGCACTGGCTCACTTACTTCGACGGGATGATTTTGGGATCATTGACCAGACAATGATGAGCCAGTCGTCGGGATCGTCCTGTATGATGTGGAACATGTCGCGCCGATGTACCAGGTGAATGCTCTAATCAAAAGAGAAGTTAAGCACGAATAACCACAGACCCCGCACTACTAACTGTACATGCAGAACATAGCCGTTTCCGAAAGGCAAAGTCAGCGAGAGCCCCATGATTCCCACATATCTGTCGACGCAGTAGTGTTAATATGAGCTGGATCCCACTCAGAATTTAAGACGCAGGAGGCTACTCACATCACAAGTGTCTGGACCGAATAATAAAGATGACCATTGTGGCTCTGATACATCTTCGGGGCAAGTTGGCAAATCGTCGTACAGACGGAAAGCACTTTTCCACGCCCCTCTGTATGTTTGATTCAGAACTACGCCTCTGAGTGTTCTCGTAGATTGCGATAGGTGATACAGGTCCACAGGGTGTAGCCACTCGAATATCTGGACGAAAGGTAAGGAACGACCCGAACACGGATTGAACAGCCTTACCCCGTGCAGAACATCAGTCGGCAACAGAAGAAAGCTTTTCATATCCAACTGTTTGCATTCTAAGTGTGGTTTGTGCTTCTTCATTCTCAACTCCTTCATGATCCAACCGGTCATGTAATTTGCTTCAAATGCGTGATTAACAATGCAAGTTCATAGAGACAGATGAGATTGACGAACCACGGAAGTGTGGCTTGTACGGGGCCCTCTTGGGCACATCTGACCGGCCTTCTAGCAACTCGTTGACTCCCACTCCTTCGAATGGAAGATCTTTGTAGCCTGAGGGCTCGGCCAGCAAATCGCCGCGAAATTCGACCAGATTCTCGGTAGCAAGTTCTTGTTCGACCATTGAGGTTTTTCAATCAAACATAGGAGAGGTTATGGAAAAGAGTAACTCGTCTGTTACAGCTTGAGTGTCCTCATCGCGGAGGCGATTGGCAGTGAATTCGGACTCTCATCATTGACATCAAATGTTGGGACCTGAGAACACGTGCAACACTCTCAGTACTCATACAACAAAAAAGGTAGTTCCTATCCTCGAACGTATACCGAGAATCCTAAAGAAACTGTTTGAAAGCTTCAAAACAGCTAATGATGACAGCCCTATTATCGAGGGGCCTCATACCAAACTGTGATAGCTCAGCGATGTCCGCAACAGGCGGCAGCAGCTTATCCACAGTGGTCGGAGTCCCAGGATATTCGCCGACTTGTATGGCGTCGATCAGATCTTGCGTAACGGTGATCTTGTAGAATGTGGGGGTGGAACCAACCATAGTGATACCGGGAATGGTCTTCTGCGCAAGAGGCTGTTGTCCAAGCCTCCTCAGACGCGAATTGTTAGATTGAAAGGCGGCGATCGCTTCTGCAATAAGCTGAGGTTCGGGATCCTTAGACTCCAGGTGCCTTTTGTCCTCCTGCACGAGGAGCAGGATCCCGAGGTTCCGGTCCATCACGCAGACATCGGTTTTAGCGTGTAAGTCCGTCCCGCAAATGAAGAAGGGAATGTCTTTTCGCTGTCGAATATAACGGTTATGAGGAACGTTATACTGGAGCATGGTGAGGAGATTTGCGGAAAAATCACCAACAGCAGATTCTTCCCCAGGGGGAATAGCCATCGCCTCGTCCAGATAGTAGAAGAACATTCGATCATGTGTGTCTTCTATCCCACCAACAGGATACCTTTCGTTGTCGAGAATCACTTGGTGAACGGGTGGCTGGGGAAGGATGGGATTTCCGAAGAAAGTAGCAACATCCCAGAGGGTGACGACGATATTGTAGGCCTTGAGCTCGTTTATCGTCCAGTCAGATCCTGACTTTGCGGATCGAACGATATTGGCCATTCGGGCTGTCCAACATGTAAGAAATTACGAGGATCAAACCATGAAGGAAATGTACTAGATAAATTGGATGGAGTATAGATGTTGGATGTTGGAAGATCCAAAAATATAGAATGCATTATGTATAAAGAAAAAGAAAAGAAACAAGAAAACATGTAAAAGTATTAAGTGCGGTGGGTAGCGTCTTTATCGACCTCCCGAGAAAAATGTTGTTCAGAGAAGTTGAAAGATATGTAACGCTGATGATTGAGCGCTTCAGGAAACACCTGAGCAGAAGTCATCGACCACTGCAAGTCATCGAAAACTTCTTGAGGGTCCTAAATGTAAGGTAATCGACCATTATAGTCAACCACCAAATCTTGAGATAGCCGCGAAATGTTCGGTTTGGGAGACATGCCAGCAAGCTGCCCTTCCAGGTTTCGTATGGTTGCGTTAAAACGTTGGATTCATTGACGGTCCGGTCACCCGCGTACATACATACATACATAGGTATGTCGTATCGTATGGAATCATGGGCCGTGAAGTTGTGGTATCTCCTGTGAATATGCACGGGAAAGATGGCATTGCTCACTGAAAAGTCAACGTCAGAGATAGCAGGGAGTGAGCATGTGGTCGCTCAACTGACGGGTTGCTTTGCGATTGAAGAAAAACAATGCCGAGGCAAAGATGCACGTCGAGCATCAAAAGGTGAGATCCTGTCCTGTCACCGGCTTTGAGGGATCTCTTTCTCTATCTTCTACACAGGCGACAGACTCTTCCGCTCTGGAGTATCGTCAGGATCCATGTCCCCCTCGTCATAATCCTGAGATGGCGTCTGTCCTGACGCTATCAATCTCGGCCGAACACCAAGATTTGATTTGAACATTAAATCTTGTATTTAGATCGAATCTGGCGAATGAGTTTCGAGATGTCCATCGGACGCTGCATCAGCAGCAGATGGGTTGATGGTCGGAAATTGGGAGATGAGCTCGAGGAGGTTACGAATGTGTAATATTGAACGGCTAAAAATTCATGTCAGGCTAAGGAAGCAAAAAAAAAAGATGAAGAAACAGACGAACTGGTCTTGTCGTGATTGTTTTTCGTGTATAGCTCTCCAAGTCAATGCAAACCCTTCGTAATACCCGAGCTCTTCCCACATTTCGAATCCTTTTTCTCTGCCCAAGGCCCTGCCTTCAATCAAACCGTGGATCGGGCATGCTCAAAGCCATCTTGGAAGCCGGAATCATAGAAACTAAAGATGGTCAATAGCTCAGAATTCGGTTTTGCATGCGAAGGCCCGAAGCAGACGTTTGTTCAACGTGGATAAGAGATTCGAGGTCAAAATCTTCGTTCATTGAAAGTAAAAACAGAGCAATGTGGCGGCACCTTGCGGACTCGGACCAAAGCGACTTCATTTCTGCCTTTCAAATTCCACCACTGACTGTCCGTGCAAAGCTACGTACGCATCATCGTTCATGCATGTGCCTCTCTCCGTTTTCAACCAACATCTTACGATGCGACCGATCAAGTCCCTTTTTGGACCAGTCATCCCATCGAGTCTGATCTGGGCAGACATTTACTGGTATCCTGTTCCGTACAGCGGGATTGCGGTTCAGATCGTCGCAATGGCTGGATTTTGAAGGGTTCAGGAAGGCACTTCAGCAGCGCATCGGGTTCGCATTTTCGCGATGCAGTTTGCGTTCATTTGCCTATCAGTTCAAGATCAACTCTAACCCTGATACCGTAAAAAATGGGTCGTCCTTACCAAGTCTGACTTCTTGGAAGGCTGCTCATTCACAAGAGTGATGTTATCGTGTTCACTCCCAGACGCATCAACGTACGTCGGATCCAAATTGGTCTCGATGAACCGCTTTTTGCGTCTGTCTTGGTAGACTCGCAGAGGGCACCACCGATTGAACGCTGCGAGGGTGTTTCCTTGTAATAGTTCTTTAGCCGTTCCTTCGTCATCGACAGCGAAAACGAGGGACGAGCGCAGGGTGCCTTCCCGTTCCTCTTGAGTACGCAGCCATTGAGGAGGAGCAACGATGTGTGCGGCAGCTTGTGCATACTTCGTGTTAAATGCCATGAGTTCGTCGTGGACTCTTTTCGCACTGTTGAGGGTCCGACAGTATCCGGGGTTCATCACAGTGTGAGTGCTAACGCCGTCGATCTGTATCTTGTACCACTTTTTGTCCTCCCGTGCGTCCGTTTTGTATCCCTGGCTGATGAGCGGTAGGAAAGTGCCTGCGTATTGAAGGAGGTCCGACGCCAATTGGTCCGAACGTGTTGAAACGATGAGGTTGCCCTGCTTGTTGTGAGTCGCCGCTACGACTCTGATGTCTTTGGCTTTGAGCCACTGGGAGCCTTGAAGGGCCTCGTTTATTGTGTTCACGACGATTAATGGATCTAAGCGGTCTTCTTCTTTTATCCCGTCTGGCATGAACCGGATGACCAAGCGGCATGGGTGGTGGGCTGTTTGTGGGTTAGTGCTTCGTTTAGTTGTCTCCGAGGTTACGTCCGCCTTTCCTTCTGGCTTGATTAGCGGTCCCGTCGCGTAGCTGGCATTGGCGCTTGTGCTGGTTGTCTTTTGTGTGTTTTGGAGATTGGGGCCATCGACGTTACCTTCTAGTGTCATGACGCGTGACAAGGTATCCGTGGTCGCCAGGTCGATAGTCCTGAGTTGTTCCGTCATTGTCGTAAAGTTGTGCTGAGTTTCTTCTCGTATTCTGTCGATCTTTTCCCCGTTGTCCTCGACTTTTTCCAGGAGTGACGCTATTGTCGTGTTAATATCGCGAACTGCCTGTAGGAGAGCCGTCTGTTGGTCCATGATGATTCCGTATGGCTGACCCAGGAGGGCGCTGGACAGCCTGGCCATACAACCGGTTATGTGCTGGTTCCCCCTGGCCTCTTCGATATCCCCGTCAGTTGCGAGGGCCTGGACGAAGGCTTCAGCGTCTACAAGGGAGCTGTATAGATTGCTGAGTCGTTCTTTGTTTTGTAGGCGGTTGGCTAGGTTGGCGGTGTCGGTGTTCATAGAGTCCTGATCGTCTCCTTCGTCTTCTTCTCCAGAGGATTGGATGTCTTCGTCACACGAGACGTAGTGGCCCGAGCCCACCGGTTCACCTGTGATGAGGCTTTCGTCGTTATAAGGTTGCGGGGATGGGGTGGTCGCACGTTCCGCATCCAGTGCCTGTTTTTTGTTTCCTATGAATGCGCTCCTGATTTTTGCGGGGGATGTTTGGGTGACCGTGTGCGCCATCTTCCCGTGTTCTGTACTGGAACGGGTTGTGAGTATCTGTGTGCCGTTATAGGCTGAGGGATTGGGATCTCGTGTGATTTTTATTACATACCTCTATCCATGCTCTCTTTCATCGTTCTTCGATTCCTACGCGGCAGACAAGGAGGAGTTCGTGAAAGTTACAGTTCAAACGTTCAGGGGTGTGTGTGTGAGATTATTGACGACACCTTGCGGACCAAACAACGCGACTGGCGCAGGACTCCATAGCAGGTCCATAGTTGAAGTTGTTGGTGTCATTCAATGTCAGTCAATTTCTCCTTATTTCGATTCTTGCCACGATAGAGGTGCTCATTCACCCGATAGTAATAGTATTCCCGAACAACAATCAGGTTCACCCCGTCGCAATGCGTAGGATGCGCAGAGCACACAGTTTGAATCACCGTAGTTCCTGGAACTGGACGAACACCATACTCCCCCTCAAATCCCGAAAACACCCCCAGCGCTTCCTCCTCGAATGCCCCTTCTCCCCCGTCCATCACCCGACTCTCATCCTATCTGTCTGTGTAAGGCTACTACGCATCATCACTCATGCCCGCCGTGACACTCTCCGTTCCCAACCGATATATTCCACCATCGATGCGACCGATATAACTCTTTTGTCATCCCATCCGTCCGGCCTGGGCAGAAATTTACTGGTATCCTGTTTGCGCACAGCGAGATTGCGGTGCAAAAGAGGTGTGCAGACAGGCGGAATGGCTAGAGTTTGAAGGGTTCCAGAGGCACCTCAGTCGCAGCTTTCTCGGGCATTGGGTCCATTTTCGCGATGCCGTTTGCGTTAAGATCAGCTTAACCCTAATACCGAATGGGGGAATCACCCCGCTTTCTAGCCTCATGATTCTTGGCGGCTATCTTTTTTCTTACTTCCATTGGGCATGTCAGCTGTTTTCGACAAGGACGACTGTCGCCTGCCAGACATGTTGTGCCAAGTCACTGATGAGATTGATTTCTTGGGCCAAAATCTACTGAAAGAGGTACGCTTATCTTTCTTTTCAAGCCGAATGAAGTGAAAGTTAATATTCCGTCTCTCTATAGGTTTCTTTCCAGATAAAACGGAACAAGATTTCTCGAGAGGATGATGGAGAAGTGATGGCAGGCATGGAAGAGACCTTGACAAGCAAGATGATCGAGGTATAAAGGTACGGTGCCCTTTTGACTCGATATTCTTTTTCCCTAGCTTACCATTGCGATCACTAGTAAAGGACATGGCTCTATATGGTGCTGTAGCTATGGGCACGCCGACCGCCATCCGAACTTTACGCGGCAAACATCTTCCAAAAGGTTTCAATCACCCTTTGGACCCACTAACTCCCAATGAGGTATCATCTCGCATACGTTACTTGAAGTTTAAGGCGTCGAATACTCAATTGTATGTAGATCCCCGCTATAACGCTCTCCGTTCGGCATTACATTGCTGCGAAGACAGAGATCAAGGCCATCAAATTCATTACTTGCTCTTTGTTGCCTGCGCCGAAGCGAGCAGTATTGGCGCACCTTGGAATTCCCCTGACACCTGGTGGCAAACCCGAGGAGCCTGTTCCGATTGTCAGAAAGGCCGAGGTGGACGTATGTTCTTCTGTTTGTCATGTTACAGAAGGCTTATCTTTCGTCGCTTGAAAGTTCATAGATGTTGTGAACGGGTACGCCATGGATTGAGCGTTCAAATGCCTTAACCCTCTGTTCATTCTTCATACAGCTGCTGCTATAACGCAATCTTGTCTTCGACCGATCAAGCATGGAATGTCGACATTCTTACTCTTCTTCCGGAAGAAGCTCATTCACAAATGACCGTGGAGGAGCTTGCCGCATGTGAAGTTTTGGTGAAGAATGACCCGAAAGTTCAAGCTCTCGCGAAAGAAGTCGGTAAGTCTGCATCTTCATCTAACTCTTACATTGCTTGACTTTGCACCAAGGCGTCCTTCCTGAGCAAATGTTTTGTGACATGTGGTCACTAGGGTATGACGAACGGTTCCCTCAAAGTAGGAGGGTGCAACAGGCACTGGTGTTTGCTCGCTTTTCGCCGCATGATAACCTTTATGCCCACCCTATGGTATAGTATTGATCCTATCATCCCATCACGGAATTCAAAGCAGTCACTTTCTAGGACTTCATTCCCATTGTCGACGTCGACAAAGGAGGATGCCTTCATATCGGTGGGTCGTGACAAATGCTGGTCCTGTGTCGCGTTCTCATAGGTTTCCGCGTTTAGACTTCCCCCCACGCTGTGTTCGCACACCAGAAGGTGCCATAAAGCTTAGCACAGACAGTACTGCTCCACCACCAAGGGATGCCGATGCATTAGCGGCATCTGGACGCGAGCGTATTCCACCTCCCCGACGAGCATGGGACTTCCTGCCTGACTTGATGGCAGATACTGAAGAGGGTGGATATACTCCGAGAACTGATGTGAAACCGCTGCATGTTGTCCAGCCCGAAGGTGTGAGTTTCAAGATTGACGGTAATGTGCTAGCGTGGCAGAACTGGAAGATCCATGTCGGTCAGCCTGTTCTTCCATATCAGCTTAGTTGGAGACTAATCGAGAGATTATCAGCTTTCAGCCCTCGAGAAGGTATTGCCTTGTCGACGATAACATACGATGACCATGGGGTAGTGAGGCCCATCATGTACCGACTCTCTTTAGCGGAGATGGTTGTACCTTATGGCGCACCGGAACATCCACATCCAAGAAAGTTTGCCTTCGATTCGTGAGTTCCTTTTTCTGTAAAACCATCAGTAGTTTCTAATAAGTTTTGCATAGAGGGGAATATGGCATGGGAACGATGGCAAACGAGCTTTCGCTTGGTTGTGATTGCCTAGGGCAGATACATTATCTGGTATGTTGGATCGTGTGTGAATGAACTCCGGAAACCAATGTCAGTGATAGCCAGGTTCATACGTCACCCATGACGGGAGTGCCTTCTTGATCAAGAAAGCAATCTGCATTCATGAGGAAGATGCTGGCGTTCTTTGGAAACACACGGATTTTCGCCCTGGAGGCAGATCGCATACTGTACGGAGACGCAGGTTAGTGATCAGCATGGCGTGCACATTGGCGAATTATGGCATGTTATCAATCTCCCTTCCTCAATGACATTCATTCACTCATGCACTTGATCATGACAGATTACATCTGGAACTATCATTTTTACCAAGACGGCAGTATCGAGTTCGAGATCCGACTTACGGGAATGTTGCAGACCTACGTCGCAGGCAACGGCGAGCCCAGCCCACACGGCACGTTGGTGGCTCCCAATATCAATGCACACTACCATCAACATATGTTTAGCATTCGTGTTGACCCAATGATCGATGGGCTCAACAATACCCTCATCGAATCGGATATCATGCCCTTGCCTGATGCACCTACAACATCAGCTGCAAACTTTGCCGGAAACGCCTTCGTCTCCGTGGACAAAGTCATTGGGAAGGAAGCGGGGAGGGCATATGATTATACTAAAGAACGTAGGTGGAGAATCGTCAACTTGGCCAAGAATCACTACAGTTCGGGCAGAGATGTTGGGTATACCCTCGGTGTGAAAGGCGGGGCGACGCCTATGATGGTTAGGGAAGATTCCTGGGCTGCTGTGAGGGCTGCTTTTTTGAAGAACACGGTCTGGGTGTGCAGAGACGTTGAAGGGGAAGATGGGAAGTGGGGCAGCGAGCGGATGTGGCCTTCTGGCAAGTATGTTCCGCAATCGAGGGAGCAGGCAAAAGATTCCATTGGAGAATGGGTGAAGGGGGAGTTGCCTGTTGTTGATGAGGATATTTTAGTTTACTTGACAGTTGGTCAGTATTTCTCTTCCCTCCTCCAATTTGTCGTGGTATTGAGTTGCTCGCTTTTGAAGGCACCACCCACATACCCAGACCTGAGGATTGGCCTGTGTACGTACTTCCCGTCGCTTTCTGTGTGACGTGTCTTCCAATCTTTTCTAATACTAACGTTGGTAATCTGTAGTATGCCTGTGGAACAGCTGACCGTCTCGTTCAAACCCACGTCCTTCTTCAAATCCAATCCGAGTATGGACATGCCTAGTACGAGGGACCCTCTAAGCACACCAGCCTTTCGGAGCTCAACCCCGTCGAACTCGAATGGGACATGGGGCTGCACCTGTCAGTGAAACGGTCCACTGACGTTGCGATGGTGACTTTGAAAGGAACGCCCTCAACAAACACCTTTTCTGAGTCCTATACTATGTACCCATTACTGCGATAATACATATCCTGGGCTTTCTGCTGTTCTCCATCGTCGTCTCAACCTGACACCCATATTCAACTGACCTACGGTCCAGGATGAAGGCGAGGTAAAATTGGACACCATACAATGATATCTTCGTCTACGTGATCGCTGCCAGTGCACGGGGGAACACGGTAACTGCGTTACTTTTCCAAAGATTCGCCCCCATGTACAAGTCTAGAGAGCTGGAAAACTCGTCTAGATACGCCAACAGCATCTCCTAACCAAGTCCTAACTTGGTTTCAACCTTGTTCTGTGGGTCGTTCTCGAAACACATCACAATGACTGGAAGTCATTTTCAAAATTTACTCTTCGATTGTAGGGCGGCCTTCGTGAGCTCTTCATGATTGTTTACGCCTTCGTCACTTTCATAGCACCCAGTTGACGTACACATTCGACCTAGGTACCATATCACCATCAATACCTACTTCACCCCACCGACAACCGGCGCTTTTCGCCACGCTTAGCAATTGCCCTTGCCACTTCGCGCACACGAGTACAATGAGTCTGACGACCGGCAGGTTCAGCTTGCCACTTGTTGCACGCCGCGTGAAGTTATCGGGTCCCTCAACCAGCCAAAAGCCGCGTTTGGTGACCACCCCAACGACTCGAACCTCGTTTCACTTGGACTCGCTTTCCAACCTTGCCCGCGATTTGCGCGGCCACAGACCGCCCTCGCCTCCGCGTCGACGTCAACTTTCCACCGTCGGCTTCCAAACGCTTGATTCATCTGAACCTATCGAAGAAGAAACATTTGCGTGGTACGACCCGAAGTATTTCTACCCCGTGCGGATAGGAGAAGTCTTCCAGTCAAGGTACCAGGTCATCGGAAAGCTAGGATATGGCGCGTATTCCACGGTGTGGCTCTGCAAAGACCTTGTGTGAGTCATAAGGAGATCGCTTCTTCGTTGTAGTTGATGATAGAAAACATGCAAGTGAGCATCGCTATGTGCTACTCAAAATCTGCACCGAAAATGCTGTGACGCTGGCAGCTAAGCGAGAAGTCGAAGTTCTCAATCACATCAATGCACTCCCTGAATCGAAGCATGTCGGACGCGTTCTCATCCGCCCCTTCCTCGATCACTTCGAACTTCAAAGTGAACATGGAACTTTCAGTGCCTCGTTCATAAGCCGATGAGGATGACCATTAGAGAATTACGGAGAAAGCTGAGGGGAGACAGGTTGCCCGAGAACTTGTTGAAAGTTCTGTTGCAGCATGTGCTTCTTGCAGTCGATTTTCTGCATTCGGAAGCTTAAGTTATCCACACCGGTGAATTTAGTTCCCCTGTCACACATTTAATAGGCTTACACCTCGGAAGATATTCAGGAGGAGAACATTCTTCTTGACCTTGACGACATCTCCGCACTAAATGCTTTTGAAAAAGAGGAATTAATTAACCCCAGTGCCCGAAAAGTTACGGGAGACCGGATCATTTATACGTCTAGGCGGATAGTTACGAAGGATTACGGCCGGCCCCTGCTCTGCGGCTTTGGTGAAGCCAGGTTTGGGCGGGCGATGTGCACCGACGACATCCAGCCATACCAATACCGCGCTCCGGAGGTCATACTCGGTGTGCCATGGGGACGGAAGGTCGATATCTGGTCTGTTGGTGTAATGGTTCGACCGTTCTTTCCCACCTCGCAGGGCACTCAACATTAAAGCTACTCCGGTGTATTTCCTAGATCTGGAACACATTCGAGGACAAGAATATGTTCAAGGCCACAGGAGGACCGGAGAACAAGCGGTCGAATCTCTATCACCTCTCGCATATGGTGTCACTTCTTGGTCCTCCACCAGTCGATTTTCTTAATCAAAGTGAAACCGATACGCCATGGCAGTACTTTGACAAAGAAGGCGAGTATTCACCAAATCAAAATTTTACGTTCTGCGGCTGATGTTTTCTGCATTTTCCAGGCAACTGGATCGGTGCTACCGATCTACCGCGGAATAGCTTCGAAGAAGCGGAGGAGAACTTGGAGGGTGAGGATAAGGTGCGTTTCTCGCAGTTTGTGAGGAAGATGGTGCGGTGGAAGCTGGAAGAGCACAGTTCCGCTAAGGAGTTGTGGGACGATCCATGGCTCAACGATATTAACCCGGTTCCTTAGACAACAAATCCTGTACGTTGAGACACATGCTCCTCACTTTGAAAATCAGATGTGCTCATACACTAACCGGGGACAAGCTTGAAACGATCTTCTGCAGCAACTTTGGAAACTCTTCGGGATTTACGTCAACTGAAAGTTGAAAAAAAGTTGTTTCCTATGTCAATGTTGTCGTTGCAGCTGCAGAGACCCTTCCAGGGGACTCGAAGAATATCGATTACAAGCCCCAACCTTCTGCTAATGCTGCCATTTCGGCTGAGGAGCGGCCTCCAACAAGTCAACCCGATGACACTCCAAAGCACAAAAGGGTGAAAACTGCATGGCCAGTGGCTCCTCTACGAGAAGGGTTTGAGACTCTCAAAGGAATGTGGTTTTGAGTTTGAGTAACCAAATGTCCCCTCCTTGTTAACAGGATGGCAGTGTTGTAAATAATGAATATTATTCCTCTACCTGCGCAACTGACAGTCGAGCGTGAATGGAACAGATCAAGTTCGAAGCAGCAGAAAAAGGGTCAAGAGCTGGGTCCTACTTGATTGCGAAAGTAGTTGAGAGTGTCAATCCATTCAACGCGCCACGGTAATCTCAACTCTTTCCCAATGGTCGTGTTGACGAGGCCCGGGTACATGATGCCTAAGTGATACATCAACCAGCGACTCTCAAAGTCAAGTTTAAGGGATGCTGGTGCTCACTTCCTCCACAGATGTGGTATCAAATCCTGCATCGACCACAACTGGTAAACGGGTCGCTTCGGACACATTTTGCACATGAACTGGCAAGGCGGTTCCTTGGCGGTTCCAGTGCGTAGTGGAATGGCTTCCGAGAAGCATAACTCCGTGGCTGGTGGTGGAACTGGTGCTTGTACGCGATGACATCTTTGCCAATGACTGGCCACTCCATGTTGTGACTGCAGCGACGAAATAATCATTTAGAGCAAGGGGCGAAGAACCAAAGGAGAACTAACATTTCTTTGACATGAAACTTCGCACATGGAAGGGAAACACTCTTTCCAAAGTGTTCCGGGCAGTGGTTGCAGCCCCAGGCGGTTGCCTCGGCAGGGGGAAAGAGGGGCTCATGCTCTTTGACGAATGGTGTCGCTTCTGGTGTAAGAAGCTGCCAAAAGTATACTGATTCTATCGTCGCATGTGCAATCTATAGGATTGTCAATAGCTGAGTTGATGGACACGAAAGAAACCTACACATTCCGTCCACTTAAATGCTTTCCGACCTCGAATGCCTCGCACAGATGAGATGGGGCATGCCTCACAGAAAAAGCGGGCATCAATCAGGTCAAGATTGGGTCAAGATGTTCCGTGGTCGTTGTTGCGGGATCAAGCCCCAAACAGCGGATGAGAGAACATACAGCAGAGTAGCCGATGGTATTAAACCGTAAATTCATATGGTAAAGTTTATCTCGATCATAGCTTGGTCCAGCCGCAGAGTGCCACACCACAGATCTGGTTGTCGAAGCATACCCTGCAAAAGAAAACGGATGTTGCCAGACTTAGGCGGCCCCGCGAGTCCATGGGGCGATGGGGGCGATGACGTGCTCAGTCTCTTCGGGCAGCAGTGAAACCAGACGTGTGACCTGAGAGTCCATGATCTCTGAAATAAGCCGAGGAAAACGAGTTGCGCTGAACAACAGCCCATACTTAGATGGTGGACGACGGGGAGCCTAGCCCGGGTTAGTAGCAGGCTCTTGAATACCGGAATTCCCATCATGCTTATGGGCACCAATCGCACTACATAATCATAAGTTTTCACTTCTCATTGACACAAATTACTACAAATTTGCAAGTTGGATTTTTCCTGATGGCGCATCAGGAGTTCTAGAGGAACTTGTGTTGCGGCGTCCACTACGTCTCACGCATCTTAGAGTTCTCCTACAGGTCTAGAGGGCACGCACGCCTCCTCGGGCCTATCCGCATCCATGTACATCTACACCAGTTTCCAAGAGACGGTAACGGCTCCGTATACGACCACACATTCGACATCCGCTTGATTCGGAGGGTTGTATCGAAGTTGCCTGAGTCGTGGAAAATGCGCGAGTCGGAGACACTCAGATGTTAGCAGTCAGATTGGGTGCCATGAAATTAGTGTGTTGACATTCACTTGTTTCAAGTGTTGCGAATGTGCACACTTGAGCATGTGCACCGCATCCAAGTGCCGAAAAGCCGGAATCAGTGACGTCACACCATAGTTGAGTGCATCAGTGTTATGCATATACTTACTTTCGCAAGCGACCGCCCTTGATTCCCGTTCGCATTGGACTTGACTGACAAATAGTGGACAAGACGACCACAGGTCGTACACTGAACAGACGACGTTGTTTGGGGTTTGGCCATTTTCGCGCAAGAGGATAGTGACAAAGTTGAAAGGCGCAAGGTGCTGAACGGGGAGGGAACTTTCGGGATGGTCGGAGTTATCGGAGTTTCCATTACCTCATCGGGAGTTTCATTACCTCATCGTAATAGATCCGGAAATGGTCCGCGACCTCGAGTCAGCCGGAGAATAAGTAAACGTTCAATGAAAGTGACAAGTGTCCATCGATTACTAGTAGGCCACTCCTTTGAACCCTACCGCTACGATGCCTCCCAACTCTTCCTTGGTCTCCGACTGCGCCAGTAGTGCGTCACCATCCAGGTGAGTCGCCTCATATTTCTCAGTGATTTCGATGGGTTTCATTGTTTTGCAAAGGGCAACCTCTTTGTTTCTTGACTGGACGGATCGAGCCAAAGTTGTCCTGACAGTGACCCCCCCGGTAGGTGTTGTAGACCACTTTGATAAACTGTACCAGTTAGAACAAGTGCCCAAGATTCTGGTTGAGGTTAGTATCCCCTGCCCGCATATCCATTACTCACAACTTTCAAGTAGGGTCCTTTCCCGACATCATTTTTACACGACGAACCTGAATTCCAGTCCCGCGTGAAAAAATGGGCCTCGACACTTCGCACTGTGGATCAAGACGAGTTTGGAATCCTAACCGCTCTTCCCACTCTCGCCTTCGCTTTCAACCGTAGTTGCAAAACTTCAAACAAGCGCTCCAAAGAACATGCTCAGCGTCGTGGCATCGACGACATTATCGAACTGGCTTTTAGTGCGAGGCGTGATCGTCATTGTGATTTTGCGTACGTTTTCTCCCGTCGGGCTTGCATATACCTCCTATAACCTTGTCATTAGAACGGAAGAAAGTTACCGCCTTGTGGCGTCGCTCGGCAATCCGGATGCGGTGTCCGATACCTTGGTGACAATTCCTTCAGAGACCATCCTTGACATAATAGGAGAGGGTCGACTTTCCTTTCAATACCCATCCCTTTCAGAACACCTCTATTGGTCCACTGGCAGGTCGACAGATGGTTTTTCAATCATTGGGTTAGCTGGAGAGTTCAAGAAGGATGAGAACGGCTGCAATAAAAACCAGGTGATCATGGCGCTTGCCACTGCACAGGCGCAGCGGAAAGCTCTCGGACTCCAGCATTCTATCATCATGGGTGCTATTGCCTCTTGTGGCCACGTGCAGATTCTCTCTTCGTACAGGAAAAGTGAGAACTCAGTATGTTCATAATTATGTATTAGCTGCTAAAAACTTAAACTTTCTTAGCTTGTTTACATCTACGCGCACAAGCAACTGTTTGATCTGTCCAACCCTAGTCACCTGGTACACTTATATGTTTTTTTTTCAAAGCTCGAGAGGGATTTCCAGGGTTCCCTCGCCTTGGAGCTCGAGACATGGAGTATTCCCATGGAAACAGCAATCTGGGGTCATCAGTGGCGTAGTCCTGAGCATAGTAGAAAACATTGTTGGACAGATGCCGGGGAAGGTGGTAATGCTGGCAACAGAGGTGGAGCAGGTAATGGTGGTCTTGTGGATGTGGATGGATTCAATGGTGGTCCTGAAGATGTGGATGGATTTGATGGTGACCAGTATATGGACATTATGAACTGGCGTGATGAGGTTGTCAAGGATGGGAAGGCAGACAGGGTTGTTTATGATGAGGACAACATTCTGGGCATGCTGTAGCTACAATTTGAAGAGAGAATTACCATGACTGTTTAGGGGTTCTTCGTCGCTATCAAGTCCAGGCATATATCCCACCTTAGATCCATGTCTTCTCTTGTCCATGTCCACCGGTCCATCCATCATCGTGTCATCCTTCATTAGGTTCCTCTGTTTCTGTCTTAGGCCATGTGTCCATCTCCTTCAGTTCCGCGTCTGGTGGCTCAGTTTTTGTCCATGATGTGTTCAGTCTCTTTGGGCAGCAGTGAAGCCAGATGTGTGATCTGTGAGTCCATGAACTCTGAAATAAGCCAAGGAAAACGAGCTAACACGGTTTCCCTTGAAAGCTCAGCCATAGGATCAGCTTTGGAGGAGAGGAAATCACTGAATAGACTGTCTCTAGAAATTTGGTGAAGAGGTGGGACATATGCCCACTGTTCTGGCTTCAGCGTCATGCAATACTCCATGTGTGTATGTCAATGATTATTTGGAGATAATCTAACGCTCACATTACATGACGATAGTATGTAGACCAGGACTTTTCATGGGTATGAGCTACCTAAACTACGTAACTGTCCTGCCGTTTATGCCTGCTTTCATGACTTTCCATTTGTAACACTAATCAGGACTTTCAGGGGGGCCCATGGCTTAACCCTTACAAGTGTAGGAACTTGATTGCTTCTTTTACTCCCTGAGCTACCTTATCACCGCACCTAGATCTCACGTATAATATGACCTGATGACATTTTGATGTTCCCAAGACAACCTCTTCATTTTCTTTCTGTACACCATTGATTCAATATCAGACTTGATTTCATGGTAGACTGCAAGAATAGATCATTGGAAATTTGAAGGCATGGCATGAAAAGGTGTTTATCCTTGCCCGTAACTTGTATGATATGCCTAGCTCTGAACAACCCACAAAGGACAAGCTGTTCAGCAGCAATTGTATCACATAAATCATGCCCAGTGTTCACAAGTCAGGTCAGGCATCTGCGTTGAGGTATCTCAGCATCTCAAAATCACTACAACGGTCATAGGCGCTTACCTCTTTAGTGATTCCTGTTGTAAGCACTCCTGGTCACCGGAAATATCAACATAAACGCCGTGCGCCCGTGTGTTGGCTCTTCACGCACTCTACTCCAATTTGAGAAATGGTTGCAAAGTTACAAAAGTATGCACAATGTTATTCTTGTCACATTTTGCTGCAGCATCAAATAAGAAAGTTTGATAGTTTTCGGCCGCACCTGGTACTGTACTAATACGACCCACTGTTCAGGCCCCTTGGGGTGTGACACCTTTTAACCATCTCTTCGTCGCTTCATTGTCCTGTGTGATGCGTGACAAAGAGTTTTTGCTCTTCGTCCACCACATATTTCTCAGGCGGTTTGGCCCAGCAACCTGTCAATTTTTTGGCTGGAAGGTAAGCATGCATTCCTCAAGTATAACATGATTCTAAATATGCCAAATGTGATGTTTACTAAAACAAGGCACCGCAGGTCCGGAAAAAAATGACTATTTTTAATTCAAAAAAAAAAACTCTTCAAAACTTGGTGTGATGTGTGACATCACGCCTACTTCCCTTCCTTCACAACCCTTTGTGATGCGTGACGTGAAGACATGGTCGTATTAGTACAGTACCTCTGTGTCGATGTCGGCCAGAAACCCCTTGACCTTGTCTACTTTTGCCTCGACATAATCAGGCTGAATCCAACCCATGCCAGCCCTTGTCATTTCACAGCAAGCCTGAGGAGATGATGCCAGGAAAATCCGGGGGGGTGATTGCCTTACAAGGCGACCATACTTCTGATGTAATGAT
>NW_001889872.1:2338304-2405436 GCF_000143565.1 Laccaria bicolor S238N-H82 | reverse complement strand
TACAGAGAGTAAAGATAATGGTGATGTAAGGTAGACTTAAATACTAGATATATGACGGGCCTTGGGAAGTTTCTTATATGCCTTTGTAGTGTAGTGGTATTTTGTGACTACAAATTTGTAGTCTTCACATGAAGATTGTATGAGCCCTGAGGTTTTTGGTTCAATCCCTACTTGTTGCATTTTAATTTGCCACGTAACATTGTTAAATCTAGACCATGACTAATTATCATTTGGATAACCTTATCAGGTGATCTTATTAAGTTAACCCAAAACTTAATAAATTAACTGCAACATCGTAAGCCATTATTAGGTTGGGGGTGCCTTGGGGGCCTAATAACCCTTATTAGGTGCCAGGGAAATTTCCGACATAGTGTCCCTCCATGTGTTCGTCAGTAAAATAGGTTGTGCTTCCTATTCAGATTGAGCCTTCTCATGTCATGAGAATTGGCCCACTTACCGTAACAGAATGATTTTGGAGCCAGTGACCAAACAATAAAAAGCTTGTTGTTGGGATCATCTGGTACGATGTACAACATGTCGCATCACTGCACCACGTGCATGTTCTAATGGAAAGAGGGGTCAAGCACAGATAACCACAGACCACTACTAACTGTGCATACACAACATAGCCGTTTCCGAAAGGCAAAGTCAGCGAGGGCCGCGTGATTCCCACATACTGTACCAAACTGTATGGTGGCAACAGCGGATGGAGCATTACACACCCTGAAGGATTTTTTTCAGCAACAACCCAGGTGTTACGTGTTACTTTGGTCTGATAGGCAACCCTCCCCCCCCCCCCCCAAAAAAAAAATGTGGTAGACAATGGTACAGAAGTGAAAGGTTGGCATAATTGTGGGTTCCAAGGGTAAGGAGCAATTTTGAGGCCTCTGCACAAGGTCAAGGTCTTTCTGAATGGCCTTGCCATTCAGAATTCAGCACCCACATGGCTCTGTTCTCTTCAAAATTCAGAGTCATTGGCAGCACTTAGTGTTTAAAGGTTCAGTCCATAGGACCGCAAAAAACCGGTGGACCGAACTGAACCGGACCATGGTCCGGTCTTTTTTTCGGTTGCAGTTGCCCCAATTTGGGGTTGGTCCGGTTGCCGGTTGCCTCATTTCGAAAATCTTTTAAAACCGTTCAAAGACCGGTTTTAATCGGTTGCAACCGGTTAAACGGTCACGTGCGTTACATAGCCTTGTAACCACGTTTATTGCCTTTTATTGGGTTTTTGTTTCATCAAAAACGGTTAAGAATTGAGAAAGATATAACCAAATCCATATTTTACGCGAGTCTCTATGAGATGTAATTCGGTTTCAGTCATAGCTATGTCAAATCTTCATTAAATCTCTTGAAAATTGGTAGAATGACAGGTATTTATATGCTTTACTATTTTATATAACCCGTTTATTTTTCAGAGTAATAATGGTTGAGATACAAATGGTTTATATTGGTATAATAAATTATATGCAAAAAAACCAGTCTGGATCGGTCTGAACCGGTATCATGGACCGCAAAAGACCGGTCCTAGGTGGTTCGGTTCGGTTCCCTCAATATCTGGGTCGGTCCTGGACCGGTTGCGGTCCACGGTTGCGCGTTTTCGGGGCAAAAAACCGGACTGAACTGAACCTTTAAACACTAGCAGCACTGGAATGTACAGGCTTCCATGCCGTTCCTCAGCTCAGTGCTAGCATCTGGAAACAGAACATTGTCTACATAGACCTATGTAGACGTATAGTGATCGGTAGGCCTGTTGATAGCCTCCTCCTATGTAAAGCACTGTAATTTCGCCTTTTTATGGTAGTTCGGGTAGACAGTTCCTAGCCAGTCTACCAGGCTCTATGCGGCCTACCAATCAACCAAATCTCAACAGTGATTCACATCTGATCTATCACATGATCAAGGAGCTTTCCAGTGTCAGGCCAAAAATGCCAAAAAATATCTGAAATGTATGCAGAAAAATATATTGCAGCAGTGCTACTGTACATGCCAACATAAATGTAGACTACAAGTATCCATATAAACATCCAAAGTGTGTCGGCCACTGCACACTGGAAGGAGCAGGGGATGATGTTGATGTGCAGTCAAAAAGATGGCACCCCGGCACTGTGTGATCGTTGACATTCCCCAGCATTGCGCAAATAGTTGTGATGCCCTACTGAAACTTGAACCAAACCGTGATAGCGACACTGTTGAGTGTAAACATGTTAGCACACACTCAACAAACAGAAGAAATGGTGAAGCTTACTGCCGTGGTTTTGTTGGTCCATAGAAACTACTGTACCTAATGTGCCGTTAGTAAGGTTTATGCAACAAGGTGTTGGTTGGCTCACCAGAGGGAATGTGGGGAGCAAACGACCAAGGACCTGCTTGCTGTCCATAGGCTGTCCACATTAGCATTATACAGGTGGTGTTGCATGAATAGTGGAGCTTACCAGTGGGAATGTGCATGGTGATTGGGGGCAAGGCCTATCAACGGCTGACCTTTGAGTGTTTGTGAAGGAGAGAAGAAGAAGGTAAAAGGACTTGGAGAACGCTTCAATTGTAAAAAGCACGGAGAAGTGCGGTCAGCCATCAGTATCCCACGGCCTGTTTTTGTCACTGGATAACGCCATTCGCATCATTCAAGGTACAGATCATCCGCCAAGTTGCCACCAAGCCTGATATTCTATGATGAGTATGAATCTACAGGTAGCTACAGGTCTACCCAAGACTACTACACCTAGGTAGCTCTAGATAAATTCAAGAACTTATGTACGACTACATAATTACAATGAAATTACCCGGCCAAAACGCTGTTCCAGATGAGGGTCGAGCGAATGCTGAGTCAGAGGTAGTATATGTCATGCGAGGTCAGCTGAGATGTCATTCTTCCTCAGCTTTGACAACCACAAGCAATCCCAACCTGCCACCTTGCCCTGCTCAATTGTTGAGCAGCTTTTTCATCAATACTTTACTCATCTTTCTCACCATCTATATCTCATCCTTTTACCCTCCTTCTTCATCCTCTCTCGCCCTCTTCAGATCTCACTCCCACATCTGAGTTTACATAGCGACCTCACCAGCATCCTTGCCTTCTTTCTACCTCGGATGTCATAAAATCCACCTCTTCATTTCACACAACCGCCATGCTGACATCTTGTCTTTGTCAAGCCCAGATCAATGCAGGTCCTCGATTCCCTCTGAGTATTCTGTCAGAGACTCCGTGGCCAATTTGCATTTGGTGTCCCCTGGGTCAGCTGGATTCACTTCGAAAATACACAATGGAAATGCATCTCAAGCTTCCCCAACACCAAGAGGTCCATGACCTGACACCACAACACCAACAAACTCAGGTCCAGGGCACAACCAATGTCCGTCCATTGCTTCCGTCATGTCCAATCTCTCCAGCTATGGCACTGTGCAAACTCAGGTTGGTTCACCCCGACAAGGCAGGGTGGAAAGGTCTCGCATGGAAACACCCAAACCTTGGCAGCAGGTTTACTTGCCCAAGGACGACTTTGGGTTCACAAATGACTACAAGGCGCCAAAGCCGAAGGTAATCCCGCTCTCTCCTGACCCATCAATGAGTAGTCGTTGGGCATGCCGCATGATTTAGAGACACTACATCCTCAGGCGAAGTCCTCCCTCCACTGTTAGAATCGACGTCTTTGACTTGGACACTATCCCACACAAGATGACATAATCTTTTGGAAATGCTAATGAGATGTAGGTCGACACAGAGCACATTTGTCCATCAGACCATTGCAGGGGTGTATCCTGCATGTTATGGGTGTTGTTCCCCTCTGGATTATTCGACGTCAACTTCAGCCTCGGAGGTGCATTTCACTCCTGCTACTGTGAATTCTGAGTTTAGCTTCAGCCCCACTCTGTCGATTTTCAACTTCAGATTCTGAAATATATGGAGATCTCAGGTGAAAGAATGAGATGAAGAGAGCGAAGGAGATAACTTTTCAGACATAGGATCTCGAACAAAAATCCAGCTATGTCACTGTTCACTTACTCGCTGTTTAGATCTCAATCACATTGTCTTCTAGGATTGACATTGATGACGACAAGTACCCATTTCACATGCTCAAAGCTCCTGAACATGGTTGTCGTTGTTGTGGACCTACTAGGTTTCCTTCACGAAAAAGATATCGTCATGAGATGCTCTCGAATTTTTCAGACGACAAGGAGATGAGGGGATCATCCACCATGTCATGGATGATAAGCTCTGTTTGGCTAACTGCCATCTCGTCTTTGCACATTGTCGCCATCTTCATCTCCATTCTCATCATGCTCATCATTACCCTCCTGTGATTTTGCCATCATTTGTCATGTGCCCCTTTCATTATGTGTCTCCATACTTGCTCATTGCATCTTTTTATCATCCTGTTTCTCCTTTACTGCTCACATTTCACAGCTTGCCATATTCCCCCTTCCTTCTCTGCTCTCTGTGCCCTCCTTCCTTCTCAGTCTCATAGCTGCTCATCTTTCAGAGCAACATCTGTCTCTACAATTTCAGCAGCCACAACACTCGATGACTAAATGAGATGCTGTTGGAATTTCAGGAGCTTTATGAGCATGTACAATGCGCCCCATCTTCAGATTTCACTTGATTTCAGGTACATTTCTTCCATTGATTGTTTCCGTGCATTCTTAGGGGTGTTTTGCATTTATCCCCTTATATTTTGTAGTCTACAATATATATACAAAGTCTTGTACTGTAGTTACCCATATGTTTGCCTCTGTCACCCAGAGACAACCGGAATATTATTCCCCACCTTGCCTTGATCACATGTGCTTGCTGAGTCGATTTCAACACAAACGGATTCCTGTCCTCTTGGGGTGGGTCAGTCTCACATACACCCCAGTCACGTCGCTTTCTGCTTTCGTTCCCTCGTTCTCTCATTTCGCCGCAGTTGAAGGCTCAGCACTTGATGTCACTCGCCGTCACTCTCTGACAGTCACGCGCTGATTCTGAAGCGCCGAAGCAAAGCTGCTTGCTCAGAGCGCACCTGTTGAAGTCCTCGCGCTTGGCGCTGGAGGCTGAAGAAAGTCCTCGTGTGCATTTCCGAGGCAGAAGATGTCTGCACAGACATGAAACCTGCAGAAGAGGGCTGCAATGCCCCTAAACTTGCAGAAGGAAGCTGCCATCGAGATCGGTGCACTACTAGTATTTGGCGCTGTTGATGATCAGCTGCCATGACGAAGAAGAAAAGCTGCCATCAAGATTGGCACACTGTTTTGCCACTGTCAAAGCCACAATCATGAGGAAGGAAAGCCGCCATTGAAATTGGCGCACGTTTGAAGTCTTCAGGCTTGGAGGCACATTTTGAAGGAGTAAGAGGAGTTGGAAAGGATTTGAAGGATGTACGGAGGAGTTTTTATTTCAGATGTCGACACCACACCATGTGCATTCGATTACCCTTGTCGATGACGCTGACCGCCGCCTGTTTTGATTGCTCAAGCCGATTTCTGCAGCTGCCTATGCTCACCGATCCCGGATTTGTTTTTTTTTAATTGCTTCCCCCCTTGCTCGTCGCCGTTCCCATCACCTACATTCACTTGTTGGAGCCTTTTTAGGCATGGGCCATTGTCTGGATGTTGGAGATCAGGAGATTTATTGGTTTGAGGGAGTGCCTCCCATTTTGTTTTATATTTCGCATTTTTCGGAGACTCCTCAGTTTCAGGGAGTGCCCTTGTTGCTCTTGGGCACATTGCTTTGCTCGAGGGAGTGTGTTGGAATTTTGGGAGCTTTATGAGCATGCACAATGCGCCCCATCTTCGGATTTCACTTGATTTCAGGTACATTTCTTCCATTGATTGTTTCCGTGCATTCTTAGGGGTGTTTTGCATTTATCCCCTTATATTTTGTAGTCTACAATATATATACAAAGTCTTGTACTGTAGTTACCCATCTGTTTGCCTCTGTCACCCAGAGACAACCGGAATATTATTCCCCACCTTGCCTTGATCACACGCGCTTGCTGAGTCAATTTCAACAGATGCCTTCTTCAGTTTGCAGCAGCCAAGAGAATGGAAGAACTGCAACCAGAAAACAGCTATGCCTTTCCAACTCTTTTGCCATTATTTCCATCATCCTGCTTCTATTCCATCCATTCTTCTTCTATCAAATTGTGGTCTTTCACAACCTGTTCCCCACCCTTACACCTTTCACACCCTGATATCTTTGATCAAGAATTTCCACTGCATTCTCCTTTTATTATCCTCACTTTCACCCTCTCTACTACTCTCACCATATCTTCTCATTGCCTCTTCTTTTCTTTAATTGTTCTCCTTTCATCTGCTTTGTTCTCCCTTACTGTGCCTAAAGCGTTCTTTTCTTTCTCTTCCAAATCTTGCAACAAAGAGCTTCCCTTTGAGACCTCATATCACCAATCACTACTCTTAACCTCTCTTGCATATTCTGCATCTGCCTTTCCATCTTTACCATCCTCTGATTCATCATGCCACACCACCATCACAGAACTCTTCCTTCACTGATTCTGGCTTTGTCAACTCTCTGATTACATTCTTATTTTTCTTGCTTTTCATTCTTGCATGCATTCCACTCATTTATAATGTTCTGATAGAGGTCTTTCCTTTTGAGACCTCACATTATCAATCATTATTTTTAACATCTCTTGCATATTCTGCATCTGTTTTTCCATCCTTCCCATCCTCTCATTCATCATGCCAAACTACCATCACAGAATTCTTTCTTTTACTAATTCTGGCTTTGCCAACTGTCCAACCTACATTCTTATTTTCAGTCATCTTGCCTTTCATTCTTGCCCGCATTATTAATGTTCTGATAGAGGTCTTCCCTTTTGAGACCTCACATTACCAATCATGGATTTTTATCCTCTCTCTAATTTCCCCTTCCCCTATCATGGCTTTGCCAACTCTCTTTGTACTCTGCTTACAGCCATTTGCATAATTCCGTGAACATGCAGATTTTGTTTTCCTGGTGTGACGTGACATAGTTACCTAAAAAGGGATCATTTCTACTTGCACAATGATCATGACTCACTGTCAGATGACTGGTATTTCGAGGAAGGCTTATCGATGTATTGAGGAATTTGTGATAGGGTAGATTGCTCTGTAGGACTTATATCTAAACTTTAAATGTGTAACTACCGAGCACATGGGCAAGTCAACAATATATTCAGTAAACAGACTGTTAGGCCCTCAAACATTGATGATTTGCTGGGATTGAGACTGAGGCAAGATGATAGGGCCACCAGGAATTCTGTTCAGGGATTCCGTACAAGTGAGGGGGGAGCGAGCTTTGGGAGAACAATAAGCTTATGGAACACCATGCACGGAACCAGGATTCACATCCAGCTCAAAGATCTGGCAGGGAGAGTAGGATCCATTCTGGTGGGTTCTTGGTGAGTTACAGATAGCACTGGAATAGACAATAAGAGCTTCATAGTGTGGCAACGTTGAGGACGGTGAAGAGTTAAGAGAGATGGACAATGCTTAGTAATAGGTGAGATGTCATGTCATGCTGGAAAATAAAATCTCGGTGTTCACGGAATTATGCAAACAGCTGTAAATGCACTATATGTACTATACGCATTCTTCTGGGATTGTTTCATGCCATTGTTTGGTAGTCTCCACCAGGCCTTGCCTAACTACCTCTGCATGGTAACAAACAGCTCCCAAGGCTTCACCTACCCACAGATCAACATGCCTTGCTCGCATGATTCCATAAGGCCTCACCTAACTAAAGTGCCGGCAAAAAATACTGCGGGTCACGATTTACCAAAAAGATGAGGCTAGATTATTAATTTATGGGGGTAAATAAACACCTTTTTTGTTCTCAAGTTAATGAGGAGGTTCTTCTGCATAAGACACCATAATGTTGTGTGGTTCCTCAAACGAGGAGAAAAGTTACAGAGAGTTTGTTCCTGAGTGCCCAAAAATAGACTGTAATATTACCTCATCAAATTTGAGAATCGTGGCACAGCACGACAACACTTCCTCGAAACCACATCATTTCCATCCAAACTCGCAGAAAGTCTATGACTAAAGCCACACCAACAAAGCAGGCACGGATCGTCTGCCTGCGAGAGCGGAATGTCCCCATTAAGGACATTGCCCAAGAACTCAGTCTCAGCGAGGACACAGTCTGCCGCACGTTCAACAAATACCACGAGAGCCACAACTTTTACTATACCCCACCACGTCCAGGTCGTCCCAGAAAGTTATCCAAGCGCGACACACGCCTTGCCATTCGGAAGATTCGGATGGGGGTATATCCTGACACATCCAAGCTACAACGTGACCTGTTCCCAACCCTCTCTGTCCGGACTGTGTGCAACGTCCTCATCCGTGAAGGCCTACATGGCCGCCGTCGTCGCCGACGCTATTTCCTCACACCAACTCACATTAAGAAGCAACTGGCATGGTATTTACTCCATCAGAACTGGACCGAAAAAGACTGGCTATCTGTAGTCTTTTCGGATGAGAAGAAGTTCAATTTATTTGGGTCAGATGGGCTTCAGTGGTGGAGGAGGGGAGTTGGAGAAGAGTTTGATGTGAAGAATGTGAGGACAGAAGTCAAACATGGAGGGGGCAGCCTCATGGTTTGGGGATGTATCACATCGAAGGGGTATGGTGAGCTCCATCTTGTCGAAGGGATCATGGATAGTGTCCAGTTTTGTGAGATACTGGATGAGTCACTCCTCGGTACCCTAAAGACGCTGGAGATTCAAAAAAAGGGAATGATTTTCCAGCAAGACAATGATCCCAAGCACAGATCCAAGTACACGACAACATGGCTGACACGTAACGGAATCAAGACACTTCCATGGCCACCTAACAGTCCAGATATGAACCCAATGGAACATGTCTGGTCTCAGCTCGACATTAGACTTCGCCAACGCCCACAATACCCAACCATAAAGTTCAGCTTTGGCAGGCCTTGGTGGATACATGGGCAGAAATGGAGGATAGTTACTTGTTCTCGCTTTACCACAGCATGCCCCAACGCGTGGCAGCTCTTGGACTTGCAAAGGGAAGGTATACTCGATATTAGTCCTTGTATTCAAAATTAGACTTGCACGCCTTCATTTGACCGAGAGCGCTTCATTCAAACGAAGCGACTTTTCAGAGTTTACTTCCTAATTTGGATTGAAGCTGCCCTAACATAAACACGATACGACTTATGCCTGTTTGAAAGGATATTTCATCATTCTCAAACAAGCCACCATGTATTCAGATATGAACCAGAAAAGCTCTGGCTTTGAAAGGCTGTTGAAGTAAAAAAAATTCTCACCCGCAGTACTTTTTGCCAGCACTTTACCTCTGCATGGTCAACATGCCTTGCTCACATGACCACCTCCAGTCTCCCTTATTGCTTCTGTCAAAGAAGTATCTTTCCCTACATATATCTTTCCCCTGCAACATACCTCAACATCAAGTGACACTGTTCCACATAAATACAGCTATGTCCCTTACTCTGCTCTCTTTTCTCTCCTTTCCTCATCTTCTCAATATCATGAATTCCTTGACATGATTTTGGCAACTCCCCACTGCCTAACTCTGTGCATTCTCATAGATTCCTCGTAATGCTCCTCTCATTCTCTCAATACCACCATCCATCCCCACAACAACAACTATAGCCTCTTTTTCCTCATCATTCTCATCTTTCATGCTTGTCACTATATTCATCATCATCAACTCTTCTCTATTCTATCACTCACATCTTTTTTATAGCATACCGCTCCTCACATTAAACCTTGGGGTCTGCCAGAGGTAGTGATGTGCAGGCCCGGCTTGGCCCGAAAGCCACGGCTATGGCCCGGCTTTCAGCGGCTCAGGCTTGACTATATTCAAGCCTGAGCTTTTTGCAAGGCTTCAGGCTGGCTCAGGCCCGGCCCAGGCTCAAGCCATGGCTCAGGTGCTAAAGTCGAAAAATACGCACAAACAATCAATTAGTCGAAAACTTATCGCAAGTTCTTTGGAGTTTACGGTATGTCTCCTCTATCACTTTCTTCAAAGCTCCTGACCATGCACCGTACAGTTCACCTCGCACGTCATACCTCCCTTAACTTAACTTATAGGTTTCAGCATGGCAAGGGGCTGGATATGGGGTGTCATGGGAATATGACAAAGTGGGCAAAGGCGCAAGTGAGGGAGTTGCTTGGAGTTGGTGCGTTTTTCTTTCATTTTGGAAATAGGGAGTTAATGGATTCGTGCGCTCAGATATCGCAGCGGTGTCAGAGGATCAAGCGTGTTGATGTTGGGAGCCAATGCATGGTTCGTGGTTCGGAGCTAGTTTTGCTGCACTGGGTTGTTACACCAGGCCTCGCGTTTTCCCCTGAAAAACTCGTGCAACCATTTGACATCGTCTCAATGCAATTTTGCATGCACCACACTTTTGAGACTGTCCAAAGGCGCATTGTATGCTTGACAGGAACGTCATTGGTATACAGAATTCGGTTTGAAAATCAGGACTCGAAACCGATGTTTGGCCGCAACTACTGGTTATTATTGCAAGACCCAGCCGAGAATGTACCAGAGTATGTTGCGCGATGGGAAAATTTTGGACAGTGAGTTACTTGTGAGTTACCGCCTTTCTGTGCTGGCATTCTATTCAAATTTCAACTACTTAATCATACCAACCGTACCCCTCCAAAGCAAGGTCCCACCAATCTTTGAGGCCATGGCTCAGGCCATGGCTCAGGCCATGGCTCAAGGCTTCATGCATTGTGAGCCTGAGCCTTGGGCTTTCCTGGGCCTTGACGAAGGCCCAAGAAGGCCCGGCTTTGGGACGGCTGGCTCTGGCTGGCTTATGGCTTTGGGCCGGGCCTGGCACATCACTAGCCAGAGGCTGACCCTGTTTGCTGCTATCCCACGCTCCTCTTTGAGTGGTAAGCAGAGGTCGGCTAGGCATACAATGGTCTTGAACAATCCCTGCCAAGTGTGACAACCAGTGAAATAAGTAGTGCTTGAAAGTCCAGTCCAGTCCGGTTTTTTGACCCAAAACGAAAAGACCGAGACCTAGACCGGTCCACACAGTTCCTAAAACCTCAAAAGACCGGACCAGGACCGGAAAAGACCAAGACTGCGGTCTTTTTCAGTCTTTGGACTGGTCTTGGTCCAAACTGGTTACAACCAGTTCAAGACTGGTTTTTCAGCTAAATATGCCATAGATTTTGCAATTGTGAGTCGGTAATTTTATTAACATTCTTCGTAGCTTCTAAACGAGTGCAAGAACGTCAAATTACGTTGAGAATTGATGTATATACAAAAATACTAAGGTACATCTGCTATTTTCACGAAATATTTTACAGTTTTTTATGTATCTTTGTCAGTTTTTATCCTAAAAATATGATCTTAGGTGTGTTTTGAAGGGTTTCTATGTAGGTACAAAAGACCGGTCTTAACCGACAAGACCGATCCATGTAAACCGGTTTTTTTGCGGTCTTGTGATCTCAAATCTGAAAGACCAAGACTGCAGGTCTGGTCTTTTGCAGTCTTGGTCCGGTCCAGTTGCGGTCTTGGTCCGGTCCAGTTGCGGTCTTTTTGCAGTCTTGGGACTGGACTTCCAAGCACTAGAAATAAGCAACAAAATCGGGTCAGTGTTATGTGTTACGTTGCCACCATACAGTTTAGTACAGTATCTGTTGACGCAGTAGTTGATATGAGCTAGATCCCACTCAGAATTTAAGACACAGGATACTACTCACATCACAAGTGTCTGGACCGAATAATAAAGATGACCATTGTGGCTCTGATACATCTTGGGGGCAAGTTGGCAAATCATCGTACAGATGGAAAGCACTTTTCCACACCCCTCTGTATGTTTAATTCAAAATCACACCTCTGAATGTTCTGGTGGATTGCACCAGGTGATACAGATCCACAGGGTGTAGCCACCCAAATATCTGGACGAAAGGCAAGGAAGAGTCTGAACACGGAACAAATAGGCTTACCCCGTACAGGACATCAGTCAGCAACATAAGAAACCTATTCACATCCAACTGTTCACATCCTGTGTGTGTTCTGTGCTTCTTCAATCTTAACTGCTTCATGATCCACCTGGTCATGTAATTTGCTTCGGATGCGTGATTAACAATGCAAGCTGGTAAAGACAAGTGAGATTGATGAACCATGGAAGTATGGGCAATATGGCGCCCTCTTGAGCACATCTGACCGGCCTTCTAGTAACTCGTCCACTCCCACTCCTTCAAATGGAAGATCTTGGTAAGGCTCGGCCAGCAAGTCGCTGGGAATGTTGACCAGATTCAAGGTGGCAAGATCTTGTTCGTCCATTGGAGTTTTCAATCAATCCCAAGAGAGTTTGTAGAAAGAAAGACTTGACTGTTCCCAGTCATGATGCATGCGCGGATGCCATCACGCAGCACACAATGACGGCATATTGGGTAAGAGATGTGTTCTTTGGTTTCAAGGTGTCGCCAATCAGCAATATTACGAATTGTTGTTTGTCTCTTTTATAGATGGGTTCAATGGTCGAGGTTAAGTGAGACGAAAAGTCGTGTTGAATTATGTCAAAAATATGCATACAGAAGACTACATATGTGCTGAAACGCTAGTGTACAATGAGTATGTATGTTCCAAAATAAAAACGTTGCAGAATCTGGTTCATTCGAAAGTTGATTGAAGGGACAGCTTGGAGGGAATTGTTGATGCAAATGGGTTTTCATTTCCTGCCGAGTCTTTATGGGGCCTAGTCTTCTTTCTTTTGGGCCTTGGGGAGTCATCAGGTGGACCTGTTGAAGTTCGCTTTTCAGGGGTCGTAAGAGGTTGCAGTGTCGTTTCTTCTGGGAGGGCCTCCACAGCTTTGATAGCGACATCGATGTATCTGAGAACTTCAGCATAGTGCAATTCTGATTGCGGCATCAGGGCCATAAGAGACCCTTGTGGTGCATTCCACAAGTGCAACTTTTTATCAACCTGACCTTTGAGAAATTGGCGCAAACTGTTGAAGAGATCGAGGAAGATATCACTGAAGTAGGTGGAGATTGGGGTGTCTTTGTCGAAAGAGACTGAAAGGGTCATAAACTTCGCATTCGATGAAAATTGGGGGTTGTCGTCTTCCCACTTTGTCAGGGCAGGGGGGAGTGCTCCACGGCACGGCCATTTAGCCTTCTCATAAGTGCAACAAATCCAAAAAAGAATGTAGAAGAAGGATTCCAGATCGTCGAGATAATCGTGAGTGGCAGACCTGGTTCCAAAGAGTGCACTTCTCAAAACCATCACAGATTGAAATGCACGCGTCCCCTAATTCACCCTGTCAGATATATAGAAAGCTCAAGATAGACAACACAAACAGTGTGGAAATCAGCGCCGGCCAGGCTGGTGATGCAATCCATCCAAATCCCCACATCCAAATCTATCAGAAGACCGCAGTTACCAGGTTCGGCACCTTCATTCCCAAGTAGAATATTGTTGATGCTAATGTCACGATGTAAAATCTTTCTGTTCCACAAGTTTTGATGACCTGGATGAAGGAGAGTTGTCAACGAAGAGAGCTATGTAGATACTCCAAGCTTACCAGCAATAGCATCACGAAAGGCATACAGCAGCTGAAGCCATGTCTCGAACCTGTCTATAGGCTCCCCGTAGGCTTGAAGTGTGGTCTGAGAGAATATCCTATCATGGAACGCGGGGTTTGGCTCATCAACAAAGCTCGACATGTCAATCCCCCTGTACTTGGCTGTGGTATATTTGGTCTCCTCATGAGTGATCATTTGCCCAACTCCAGCCAAACCCTTGGCTTCCTCCAGAAACTGCCATTCCGGCGTCCGATCTTTCAACCGCCAGGCTTCTTTGACGAGATGCTTCTCGCCATCTGGGCTGGTGACTGCATGGCATTGAGTGCCTTGACCACAAATCGCACACCACCAGAAAAGAGGTTTTGCAGACGTCAGGTTGTACTGGATTTTTATTCTGTTTTCATCCAGTGTATAGAGAACTCAGCATTTTCCTTCCCATTTGACATTGGGATCGAACCCGACTTTCTCTGCATCAGGGGAAGCGACACCAAGCATGATACGAACAAAATGAGACGGATTGTCGTGTATATTGATTAGAGCGGAGTATTGGATGCCACTTCGATTGAATTGATAGAGTCAAACGTGTTGTTTGGTCAGAATGACGGCGTAAACAAAAAATCTGTTTTGTTGTTGGATGAAACATTGACTAAGAATAAGGAAATGAGCACCACTGGCACAGCGATCATCTCACAAAATTAAAAAACTGACCGAGTGTAAACAGTGAGCTGGACAAGATGGTTCATAAAGTTTGACTCCAATGCATCCTTCTCTGTTTTGATATCCACAAGTGCAGTGCAAGACTTATAGGGAAATTTTTTCTTCTTATCACCACCGGGAATGTAGTCTCCTGTATTAGTTGATTCCATTGGTGGGAATGCTGACAACTTGTGGCCTTGAACCATGAAGTCTGGTGACGACTTCAGCTTGGTGTTATCTATACCCTCTATATATGAAATGCTTGGATGGCATAGCTCTTGAGAACCCAACAGGTGCGTTCCACCTTCGCGTGCTCGAGCAGGCCTGTGAAAATTTTGTAGTACGGCACGTACAACTCACACTCTTTGTCGACTGCTTCAGGAATTCCCACCCATTGATTTTCACAGTAAAGGTTGGCGTCGTTGAGAACTTTTGTGATAGAATCTTGAGAGACATGGCTGCAAAATGTGTTATCGGCAAAGTGGCGACCACCATCATAAATGTGTGATTTCAGTTCAGCCTCAATGAAGGGCCTTTGTATAACGACTTGCGTCCGTTCCATGCGAAGTAGGACCCATAGGTGTGTCGTCGACTGAGGGTTTATGATTAGGATTCCTCTGCAGAGTAACAGGAGCAGCTTCAGGGACTTGAAAAGCCTGACTGGCAGCTGGGGAAGATGTGGGGGATAATGGGCTCGAAAGATCAGGTTGTGCATCCTGATGTTTCTTCTGCAGAGTAACGGGTACAGTTTCAGGTGCTAGGGCAGCCTGACTAGCCGGTGGGGACAAGAGGGGCAATAACGGACAATTGGGTTGTGCCTCCTGAGATTGCGAGGGTTTGGTTGGCGTCACAGGGGGTGAAGACAACGGTGACGAAGGCGCAACTGTGTTTTGCGAAAAAGTGCAGGTGAGCTTTGCCATTTCGAGTATTGGATTAGAAAATACACTGAACTCACATTACTTGAAGCTGTGTTATATATCAAGGCCAAAAATCAAGGCCACAATTCGAGGCCACCGGCCACTGGCCACATTTGCAGAACAATGGAGATTTGATGAATGAAGAAGTTTTGCACAATCTACCAATTGAGCTAAATAGGTGCCTATTTAGCTCAATTGGTAGATTGTGCAAAACTTCTTCATAAATGTATATCCCTATACATTTACCCAGAGATGCCTGTGGAGGGCTTATAGACTCCAGTAGCGACCTATCTAGTTATCGAGGTAATGTGAAACTTTGCTTCCCAGGGATTGAACCTGGGGCCTCATGGAGGGCTTATGTATAGGGATATACATTTATGAAGAAGGCGCCTATTTAGCTCAATCGGTAGATTGTGCAAAACTTCTTCAATGAACGAAGCACCTCATGCATATGCATGTTTTGAGAGCTGTGACTCACCCTCACGTGGGCGCGTCGTGTTGTTTCAATGTTGTTTGACCCTTACTATTAGCACCTCGCCAAACATCGCGTTGAAACCAAGCGTCAACCAGCAGAGTGAACGTAATGGACAAATTCAAGTTGAACGGAGGCAAATTGCCCTCGGGAGTCACACTTGTTCCATACTGCGAAAGTAAACCATGACCCCCACCAAACCCCCACACGAACACAATACTCTGTTCCGTGTTGTCATAATTGCTGAAAAAGCTGGACAGCTGGAAAAAAACCAAGGTAAAACTCACGGGGATTATGCTGGATTACGCAAATCTCTACAAGGTGTTCATGATCTTTCCCGAAGCCCAGCAACAAACAAAAGCACAGAAATATACGCGATGATACGGAAGGGCGAAACAGGGTTGACACTTCTTCAGCCAAAGATGCAGCAAGAGCAGCCATAATTGTAGACATCTGAGCAACAGTCAAGCAACAGTGCTTCGATGGAGTGTAACTGCGTTACTTTTCGAAAGATTCGCCCCCATGTGCAAACCTAGAGAGCTGGAAAACTTGTCCAGTAGATGCGCCAACAGCATGTCCTAGGACTCCTAACTTGGTTTTAACTAACTGTGGGTCGTTCTCGAGACACATCACACTGACTGGAAAAGTTTACTCTTCGATTGTAGGGAGGCCTTCGTGAGCTCTTCATGATTGTTCACGCCTCCTTTACCTGACGACATTCATAGCACCCAGTTGACGTGAACATTCGACCTAGGTACCATATCACCATCAATACCACCCACTTCACCCCACCGACAACCGGCGCTTTTCGTCACGCTTAGCAATTGCCCTTGCCACTTCGCGCACACGAGTACAATGAGTCTGACGACCGGCAGGTTCAGCTTGCCACTTGTTGCACGCCGCGTGAAGTTATTGGGTCCCTCAGCCAGCCAGAAGCCGCGTTTGGGTTTGTTGACTACCACCACGACTCGGACCTCGTTTCACTCAGACTCGCTTTCCAACCGTGCCCGCGGTTTGCGCGGCCACAGACCGCCGTCGCCTCCGCGTCAACGTCAACTTTCCACCGTCGGCCTCCAACAAGCCAGTGAAACCTGCTAGGCGAGTGGCTCCTCTACGAGAAGGGTTCGAGACTCTCAAGGGTGATGGTTTCGAGTCTAGGTAACCCGATGTTCCCTCCTTGTTAACAGGATCGTACTGTTGTAAATAATGAATATTATTCCTCTACCTTGCGCAACTGGACAGTGGAGCGAGAACGGAACAGATGAAGTCCGAAGCAGCAAGCAGCTGCCAGAGTCAAACTAGCCGAGAAAAGGGGCCAAGAGCTGGATCGGAAACCGAAAATCATATTACTTGATTGCAGTTGTAATTGAGAGTGTCAAATCTTTCAACGCGCCACGGTAAGTTCAACTTTTTCCCAATGGCCATGTTGACGAGGCCCGGGTACATGATGCCTAAGGGATACATTAACCAGCGACTCTCAAAGTTAAGGGATGCTGGTGCTCACTTCCTCCACAGATGTGGTATCAAATCCTGCATCGACCACAACTGGTAAACAGGTCGCTTCGGACACATTTTGCACATGAACTGGCAAGGCGGTTCCAGTGCGTAGTGGAATGGCCTCCAAGAAGCATATCCCCGCGGCTGGAGGTGGAACTGGTGCTTGTACGCGATGACATCTTTGCCTATGACTGGCCACTCCATGTTGTGACTACAGCGATGGAATGTTGATTTAGATCGAGGGGCGAAAGATCAGAGAAAAACTAACATTTCTTTGACGTGAGACTTCGCACATGAAAGGGAAACACTCTTCTCAAAGTGTTCTGGGCAGTGGTTGCAGCCCCAGGCGGTTGCCTCGGCAGGGGGAAAGAGGGGCTCATGCTCTTTGACAAACTGTGTCGCTTCTGGTGTAAGAAGCTGCCAAAAGTATACTGATTCCATCGTTGCATGTGTCAATCTATAGAGCTGTCAATAGCTGAGATGATGGATTCAAAAGAAACGTACACATTCCGTCCACTTAAGTGCTTTCCGACCTCGAACGCCTCGTACAGACGACATGGGGCATGCTTCACAGAAAAAGCGGGCATCAATCAGGTCAAGATGTTCTGGTGTCGTTGTCGCGGGATCAAGCCCCAAACAGCGGATGAGAGAACATACAGCAGAGTAGCCGACCGAGTTAAACCGTAGATTCATATGGCAAAGTCTATCATAACTTGGACGACTATTGCTCATGTGTGGACAAATGTTTGTCCAGCCGCAGTGCCACACCACATAGCTGACTGTCCAAGCATAACCTGCAAAAGAAAACGGGGGCGATGACGTATTCAGTCTCTTCGGGCAGCAGTGAAGCCAGACGTGCGATCTGTGAGTCCATGAACTCTGATATAAGCCGAGGAAAACGAGCTAACGCGGTTTCCCTCGAAAGCTCAGCCATAGGATCAGCTTCGGAGGAGAGGAAATCACTGAATAGACTGTCTCTAGAAATTTGGTGAAGAGGTGGGACATATGCCCACTGTTCTGGCTTCAGCGTCATGCGATACTCCGTATAATATGACCTGACGAGATTTTGACGTTCCCAAGACAACCTCTTCATTTTCTTTCTGTACACCATCGATTCAATATCGGGCTTGATTTCACGGTAGACTGGAAGAATAGATCATTGGAAACTGGAAGGCATGGCATGGTAAGGTGTTTACCCTTGCCCGTGACTCGTATGATACGCCTAGCTCTGAACAACCCACAAAGGACAAGCCGTTCAGCAGCAATTGTATCACGTAAATCATGTCCAGTGTTCACAAGTCGGGTCAGGCATCTGCGTTTAGGTATCTGAGCATATCAAAATCATAATATAACGGGCATAGCCGCTTACCTCTTTGGTGATTCCCGTTGTAAGTGCTCCTGGTCACAGGAAATATCAGCATAAACGCCTTGCGCCCATGTGTTGGCTCCTCGCGCACTCTACTCCAATGAGAAATGGTTGCAAAGGTTACAAAAGTACGCACAATGTTATTCTTTTCACATTTTTCTGCAGTGTCAATTAAGAAAGTTTGATAGCTTTCGGTAGCGCCTGGTACCTCTGCGTCGATGTCGGCCAGAAACCCCTTGACCTCGTCGACTTTTGCCTTTACATCCTTTCTCAAATATCGAGCATAGCGTCCCTCCATGTGTTCAACAAGCGCCGGGTTGTCAGTAAAATAGGTTGTGCTTCCTATTTAGATTGAGCCCTCTCATGTCACGAGAACTGGCTCAGTTACCGTGACGGAATGATTTTGGAACGAGTGACCAAACAATGAAAAGCTTGTCGTCGGGATCGTCTGGCACGATGTAGAACATGTCGCGTCGATTCCCCACGTGAGTGCTCTGACCGAAAGAGAGGTTAAGCACAAATAGCCACAGACCATGCACTACTAACTCTACATGTGCAACATAGCCGTTTCCGAAAGGCAAAGTCAACGAGGGCCCCGTGATTCCCACAAATCTGTTGACGCAGTAGTTAATATGAGCTGGTCCACTCAGCATTCAAGACGCAGGAGGCAACTCACATCACAAGTGTCTGGACCGAATAATAAAGATGACCATTGTGGCTCTGATACATCTTCGGGGCAAGTTGGCAAATCGTCGTACAGACGGAAAGCACTTTTCCACACCCCTCTGTATGTTTGACTCAGAATCACGCCTCTGAATGTTCTGGTAGATTGCATTAGGTGATACAGATCCACAGGGTGTAGCCACTCACATATCTGGGTGAAAGGTAAGGAAGAATTCGAAAAACACGGAACGAACAGCCCTACCCCGTACAGAACATCACTCGGCAGCATAAGAAACCTATTCAAATCCAACTGTTTGCATCCTAAGTGTGTTCTGTGCTTCTTCAATCTTAACTCCTTCATGATCCAACCGGTCATGTAATTTGCTTCAGATGCGTGGTTCAATGCAAGCCTATAAAGACAAGTGAGATTGACGAACCATGGAAGTACGGGTTATACGGGGTCCTCTTGGGGACATCCGACCGGCCTTCTAGTAACTCGTCCAGTTCCACTTCTTCGAATGGAAGATCTTGGTAAGGCTCAGCCAACTGGGCCAGCTCGCCGTAAAAATCGATCAGATCTTCTTCGTCCATTGGAGTTTTCAATCAATCGCGAAAGAGTTGGTGGAAGATAAGACTTGTCTCTTCCTGGTCATGATGTGCGCAAGTCAAGCGCAAGTCACGGTAGGATCAACTGTTGGTGCATTTTCCCGCGCTCTCACTTCGTTTTGCAAGGCCTTACCCCAGGATTCCCACATAAACATTGTGAGCCGTTGGAAATTGAACCTAGCTGTTCTCGAACACCATACAATCCCTAAATTCCAACACTCCCAGTACCAGTATTGAATTGCCCCGTACTTTAAAGACACAATTCGATATTAAGTATGGAATGGAGATGACATACATCATACAGAAAAGCGAAACATACAAGTAGGCCGCCTTGAAGACTCCCGAGTAAAAAAAGATTGTTCAGAGGTTATAAGATATGTAACGCTAATGATCGAGCGCCTCAAAGAACAACCTGTCACTGCAGGTCATTGAAAACTTCTTGAGGGTCCTAAATATAAAGTAATTCTTTGAGATACACCGACATCACAGTCAACCACAAAGTGCCACTCACAAATCGTGACTTAGCGACAATTTCGCCAACCTTCTTGAGAGCTTTCTCTCTGCTGAACGAGCGCATTATCTAGATGAAAATTCTCATCAAAAAGAGGCAGATTAGGTGATCAAGTTCCTAGTCGACGAACATTCTCATCTCCAATGTAGTCCCGAATCAACATGTGGACATCTCCTCGCTGCCTTGACGCGCGGTAGGTCGTAAAAGCATGAACTATATCTTGACGGAAAACGGCTTTGTTCTCGCGAGGACGAACTAGCCAGTAAAGCCCTTCCATTCCCAAAGTCAAATCTGAATTAAACAGGAAGTCAACCTCGGCAACTGATGGAGCCAAGGAGATATTACCAGTAACGTAAGCCATGAGCACCCTAGCCGTGGCTGGAGTTGCAACTACCATTTCATCAAGCACCTTGGCAGCGTCCGCGATGGCAGGTGCGATCGCCCCGGGGTTCATCACAGCCTGCGCGATGTTCTCGATTATCTTGGTGCCCTCAGCATCGGGGCCTGGCGTGCCTTCCAATGTCGGCGCAACAATGGGCTCAATGAATAGCTTTCGAATCATCGTTCTCATGTTAGCTCCGAGCAAAATCTATGTCCGGAATTGACGGAAAAAAAATAGAATTCAACAGCGTGGCAAGCACGTTTGGAAGTGCGCCCACCTTTTCAGGATCCTGTGGACTCATAGGCCAGTTGAAAAGAGGAAGGAACACCATAATTAAACTCCATACCTTGAAGTTCCACAGCCGTACGATGTCGGAGTGGATTCTGCCAAGGATTGTCAGGATGGTAATCCTACGAACACCCTTCAAAGGAATAAGCGCTGCGCCGAGGCCAGGCCAATACACTGAAAAAAATTCAATTATGAACTCTATTCAAGGGAGATGGGGCCGACTGTTTTTCCCAGCCCTGTGAATTTGTAATTAGATGGTCGTAGTAACGTTCAAAGGAGACTACTCACTCCAACGACATTTCAACTTTGAGATCAATATCAACCTGATGCATTGGATGAGAAAGGGAATCACGGCAAGCCGGTGGATGGCGCTACCATTTGCGCTGACGCCCAAAGAATGTTCAAAGACTCTGATTGCTGGAGGGTGGACTTGGTGAGTTCGATCAAGTTTGTTATGGAGTCGTGCTCTAACGAAGGGGAAAAACATGAGCATATGACGAAGATTACGAAGCGCCCATATTACGCTTGTTTGATACAGGGCAGAAGCGCGTCCATGCCGCGGGCACAAATTTTGATTGTAGGATCGCTACGCAAGAAGTCTCATATTGCTTTTTGGCAGCAGCGACACAATCAAGCTTCGCCTTGGCCTGCGCCGATTTGGGGTCCATCCCTTGATCTATGTACAGCTTCTTGAGGCGTTTTTGTTCCCTAAATTGCAACCTGTCGAGTTTGGTAAAGACGACGATCACGGGCACTAAAGAGCGATAAGTGTAAATATGTGATTGACGTTGATGCCGGTTTCTCACCTTTATTTCTTGTCTCCAGCAAGGAACGAAACAGAGCAACGTCGCCGCCTTCAAATGGTCGTTGTCCAGCGATCGGAATTTCGATGCAATACCTGACTATATCATCAGCAGGACAGAGATAACTTGGGGGGGAAAGCCGCACCAGATAGCGTGAAGTTGTTCAGAAAACGGTCGGCCTTTGCGATTCTCGATGAAATCTGTTATTATCTTGAGATTCTCAGCAGATCCACTCTCTATTCCTTTGCTATCGTGGAGGGAAAGAGATTGGTTATTGGGAGACGTTATCTCATGGTTGATGTCATGATCGCCAACCTGGATTCTTTTCAAAGGTGCAATCGCATACAGAGGAGGCGACGACGTACCGTAAAGTCTTGCACATTTGCTCGATCCAACTCGAAATCGAATACCTCCGAAACAAGGGTGGATTTTCCTGACCCCGCTTTACCAACCAAAAGGATTCTGAACACATCACATCCTTTGGTTACGCGGTCGAAGTATGAGCGTAGCTGATCATCGTCGGAGTCGGTGCTTCCAACTGGCGAAGGGCTCCGATATTGGCTACGAGGAGAAGAGAGCATTGAGTGGCAAGATGGTCGTTGTGTTAAGCGCCAGAAATCAAGATATAATGGGCCCAGTGCTCAAGGCACGCACACCCTGTCAAAGCCATGATTATGACGATTCCGGTTTTGGCTCCGGCTTGAATCCGGTCGCTGCACCTATCAAGCAGACCTTCATGAAGAGTAGCCTACTAGCCGGCTCCCTTTGAAAATTTGGAAACCTTATCGAAGGCATCCAGTACTGTTGCATTGCTACCTGAGAGGGCTGGGTAGGGGAAGGGCGGTATTACATCACATGATTTCGGACCTATCATTTCAAAATGGGCGAGCGGCGAGCGCCTCTCTCTAACTTCAACCTTTACAGTCTCCTGAGGCCTTGCGCTTCGTTGCGACAAGGCTAGCTTTGCGGTCTTGCATATCAATCACAGAATTGGGGGTTTTATACACGACGCGCATGGGTTGTTGCTCCTCGCGACCTACGGTCGAGAACGATAGAAAAGTTGTCCCTCAACCGGCCAAGATCAAGTGAGTACGTCGCCTTTGATGAGACCAAAGAAATAAATGCAAAATTATTTTTCCTCAGCACAGGCAAGAGATTTAGGCTCTTGATCATCGGCAAGACTGGTTCCGGCAAAACAACTATTCTAAGTAAGGTATGACTCAACTTGCACAACCGCTGGAAAGTATTTGACAA
This sequence comes from Laccaria bicolor S238N-H82, assembly GCF_000143565.1. Classification (NCBI taxonomy): domain Eukaryota; kingdom Fungi; phylum Basidiomycota; class Agaricomycetes; order Agaricales; family Hydnangiaceae; genus Laccaria; species Laccaria bicolor. The sequence goes on along the minus strand of NW_001889872.1, from coordinate 2,382,467 downwards.
AAGTTTAGGTTTGTGGGGAGGATGTGGTAAGACAATTAAGTATTTTGTTCCATATATAAGCTCTCAACAGGTTTCTAAGGCGGATGCACCTAGTACATGTGTAAAAAACGCCATACCTCCGTTAACTTCAGCCACTGATTATTTTCTGTTTTATAAAACAGCGAGGCCATCACGACATCGAGAAGGAAATAGTATTTCAAAACAACGATAAACTCGTCGCCCACGACTCCGAGGGATTTGAAGCAGGCAAGGTGGAGGAAGTTGCGGTCGTTAGGAATTTTATTGAGAAAAGAAATAAGGAGGAAGATGTGTACCAGAGGCTACATATGGTCTGGTTCGTAAATAACCGCTATCTTTCTTCAAACAAATCACTGAGTTCATCCATTTTTCCTTAATAGGTACTGTATAGAAATGAACTCCAGACCGATCCAACGAGCTGAGCTGGACTTTTTCTCCGCCATTTGGCAAGGTATTGAACTTTCATTTTTTTTTCTCGGCTGTTAAAGACGCGCGTGCAAAGTTCCCGTTCTAGCGATCATTACAAAATTTGATACGTTCGTTCAAGATGTCTTACAACGTCTTGAAGAGGAAAATGAGGAAGAAGAGGAGATAGACGACGCTGAACTTGAGGAAAAGGCCAAACAGGTGGCAAAAGAGAAATTTAACAAACATTACAGAGACCCCCTACTAGCTCTACCACATCCTCCCAAGGCGGTCTTAGCTCTTTCGGAAAGTGAGTGACACTTGGAATAATTTTTTGTGGTTCAAAAAAATAAACTGACCTTCATGAAGCTCACAAATCGACACCTAACGACAGTCGTCTGACAGAGTTAATACAAGAGACGCTGAAAGCGCTCAGCCGCCCAACTGAGGAAATTAACCTTTCTATGGCAAACGAATTAACACTTCTCTTCGCAACTGCACAATCGGCGGACACACGTCCAAAGTTAGAGGCTTGCGTCAGGTATTTTTTTCCTCAAGAAATATTTTGATTTCCATCAATTCAATTGTCCGCAATCACAGGAAGGGCTTTCAAGGTAGAAAATCATAACACCTGGTTTATTTTATTTACTCACAATACTCCCTGACAAGATAACTGTGACACATGGCCCTCCTCAATTGAACGCAGGGCAATGTTGGATGTTTGGAATATCTCATGGTTAGCCTCGGATTCGGAAGCAACAAATATTGTTAGTTCATGATGCCAATTAATTCTTCCTAAACTCAAGCGACATTATTCCAGTTTATGCTCTGTCTCTCTAAAGATATCGACAAAGGACCACGCGTCATCGGCAACCTGGGCTCGCCATATGCCACGGAGGTCCTCACGTGGTACTCCAATAAACTGAACTCCTGCAAATGCGAGCAAATGATTGCTGGTAAGATTATAACCCTCATGAACCTTTAACGCAGGCTAACAAGAGGAGAAGATACAGCCTTGATTATGGAACAAGTATTTCTTCTCAAACTTTCCAACGTTGAGGGCCTGATAGGACTCGTGAAATGGTACGAACGTAGTCCACTGCCTACGTACGTCCGCACCAAGATCATGAGGGAGCATCGAAAACCTTCAAACAGCCGGTTGGTTGGAATGGGTGCCTTTCGTTTGGTCGATATTGTTCTCGGGAAACCACATGGGGTGGCTAGTTCAAAATTTTAATGTATCGTCCACCATTTTGTGGTCGAGAGGAGGCTGAGGACTTGCTGAGGACGGTTTAGAGAGAGTTACAAGTTATATCCTAGACTGGGGTGTAGGTTATGATAATTTATATCTATTGCTTATGTCAGCCGCATCCTCCTCCCTCCTCTGTCCTACCTTCCAGACATGGTCGTTTCTGCAGCGTTTGGAATGATCCCTCCTGCCACAGGATGCAAGTTCAACATCATAGAATGCTCCCCCCTTCGGCTGATGTGGTGATCGATTTCTTCTGAGGGTTTTTATTTGATTTGTTACATGTTCTGAGTCTGATGTTGAACTCGGAGCGCAGGTTTCTAACTACTACTCGCTGAAGTTGCGTTCGTCTATCGAATTCTTTCTGACTCACTATATTGGACTACGTTGTTGAGGTTGTCGATTCGGAAGTAAGACGGGGGAGAATTTTGTTAATCATAAACATCCTGGACCCAAGTCCGGTGAATGCTTTCGACCTGTACGAAGGACCACTTGAAAGAGAAGTGCTATTCGAGAATGGCCATCAGCTATGTGAGATGCGCTACCTTCTTTATAACGAGCTTTACTCAAATGAATAGCCTAGGAACGGTTCTGATGGTCGGGAGCCTAGGACAGTCTGGAACGACTCTGGAGCCCAGAAGGTGGTTCGCGCGGCGGAGCTCGCAACCTCCGACCACCTGTGGGTCCCACCCATCGTGCAAAATGCGCCCTGACGACCACGTAACGTGCTGTTTTTGTTTTCAAAAAAGGGTGTCAAGACTAGGTTTAGGACTCTTCAGCAGATACCAAGACTCGCATTGCCGTCAGGTTCAACGAATTCATTTCACACTGAGTCAGGCTTACCCTCCGAATCTCCATGATCAAACTTGTGATTCGGGACGGACGTTGCGAACGTCTCATGATATCTTTGGTTTCATGCCAAATCTCGACACAATCTGCTCGCTCATTTTACAAACTCGACCCGAACTTTTCAAGCTGCCTGTCTAAACTTGGAGCACAGTCGACTCGACATATATCATGGAACGGCGCTCCTCAGAGTCCTCACGTCTAACACCGAGCTGCACCTGAAATGTTACCCTTTTACTAGATTAAGCTGAAGGCTGCGGATTCTTTACCGCTCCTCGCTTCCCATTCCCATCCTCTCACGCCCTTCCCAAAGGCAATGTCCCAATTCAACCCAGCCCAGCGCTTGTTTCTGTTCTCGGCGAACCTTGCCAAGAGAACCAATTGGCAAGCGCATCGGGTGTTCTCGCCCCCACATAGCATCGTCTATTTTGGACTCAACGCAGCCTTCTTACATATATGTTTCAATGCCCTGCAATCTCCGGAATAAATTCAGTGCCATCACCCCAAAACCTTCACGCTCGTTGGTGGCCATGATTGATTCAGCATGCGTATTACGTGCAGTGGAGATCATTACATTGAGCGCCGATTGAGTACAAGGCAACATATTCAGGGAGGTTACACGGGATTTTGTAGAGGTCAAAATCTAGGTCTTTCGCCCGTAACACCTTACCTACAAATCTAAAGGCACTGAAGTCAATCTAGTCAGCCTTCCTCCGCATCTCTTATCGTGCTCAAAGGAATCTTGATCCAAACACCCCCACACGACAGCGAGAACACATGCATCTTATCCCTTCACCAGTACAGATCCAGATTCTGCACCTTCTTGGACCGTACGGAATTGCGCCCAGGATATGCTCAGAAGTGTTGGAACGTTCTTCCAGGGTTTCTACGAAGATGACATTTACGCAATCCAATGTCAGCATCAGACGCGCTTTTTCTTCCAAGGTTGCTCAAAGTTCAATGACGACGAACTCTTGATTCAGGCTCTTCCTCAGTTATCACAATCCTACCCGACTGCCGTGAACACACACATCCAACAGCAGTGTCATCTTTGCGTGGACGGACCCACGGACCACGGACCGCAGGATCTCTCATGAGCTGCTGCTGCATCATCACACCAAGTCGACTGTACGTACATGCGCACACCGTGCATCAGTCCTTCACCCTACGTGTGGCGTTCGAAGCCTGACTGAAATGATTGTGATCTCTTTGAACGCAGGAAAGAAGGGTTAAAGTCTCCCACAGACACCAAGAATAACGCCTGGTTCTATGTTGACTGATTCGGCACAAAAGAGCTCAACTATGATGTGCGAACGGCACTGTAGCAGTCGGGCTCAGAGTGGACGAGATTCTTGCGGGCAATAGCGTATAGGAACTTGCTTATCTTACGACTTATTTGATGCACATGTAACAGGCTAGTATACAAGAAAGCATGCGTATAGACTGCGACAACTTATCTTACGAGGATGCTTCAAAGTGATGACTTACTCAATGCACGTATGACACGGACAAAGAAAGTCTTTCACAACAACTCTACTTAATATGTAAGTAGTATACGTTTTGCAGCACCTGCCCGCAACAGGTAACAATAAATATGTAGTATGGTTCACAACGTAAAAACACAGACACAATAAATAACGTAAATGGCAGTAGCAAAAGGGTATGCGTGCGTGTGTACAAATCATGAAATGGCAGTGGCATGGTGATTGGGACTCGTGTATCTCGGTGACGCGTGTTGGGTGATTCCTGAATGACGCGTGCGTGTGTGGTGGTCGGGGTGTGGGGGTATGTAAACAAGAAACGTTGAAGATGAAGGGAATGAAAGAGTCTAAGTCTAATTAATGCAGGAACGAACCAAGATGAAAAAAGGAAGATGAATGGCGGGCCAGGCGATGGAGTCGGAGGAAAAGATATCCCGTTTTTCAGTGGGTCCATGTCAGGATGGGTCTTGACCTGATAATTTTATTGTAGCGCCGGGTCCAGCCAGTATTGAGCCAACAGTGGGGGACCAAATCGTACTCGGATATGAAGTATCTGCGAGCGTCGGCGATATCGCGTAATCACAAGGGTACATATATACATGGGCTGAACATTGAATGTTGAACCCTGAAAGTGGTGACCGGGGTGTGGAGTTGAGTTTGTTGGTACGGTGATTGCGGAGCCTGGGTCGAAGTGAATTGAATAGCGCCAACAGCAACGTGTTCATTCCTCGCGTTTGCTCAGAACAAATGCGCTCTCCCAGGTGGGCACAAAGGGATCCGTACTCGCAAGGCGCCAGTTGCCTACGAGCGTCTCGCCACCGACGAGGTACCCGTAGAAGAACAGATGATTGATTGGGTTGCCCTGTAGAGGAGTTGAATGAGCTGACAGTAAACGTGAGTGTGAAGAGGAGAAAGAGACGTACGGCGCTCCTGAGGATACCAACGAGCCCGTCCCAAGGTCTTACACGGCCGTAGAACGTATACTTATTCCATGCCTGCGCATGTTTCTCATCGACCTATTAAGAAACCCCCGTCAGACAACAACTAAAAAGAAAATAGAAGAAGAACGTGCCTCGCCGGTCAGGAGCACATCCTCAACTCCATCGCAAGGCCTTAGATATTCCTTGTCGGCTATGTTCCTAGTAGCCTCATACACTTGACCAGTGTAAGGATTACGAGCCCTCGGTTGTCCACGAAGCTCTGGCTCCATTTCCGTGTCATCTTCGTCCTCGCTGTCGGCACTGCACTCCGATTGCGATGATTGGCCACAGTCTGTCGAGCAACTTGAGGAAGGGGGGTCAACATTGAAGCCGTCAAGCTCCCATACGGTATCCAGGTCAATTTCGTCGTCGTCGTCTTCATCATCTTCATCCTCGTCGTTGGCAGAAGGCTTCGAACACTGCTTCCCGACAGTACTCATCCCGAGCCCAACACGCTCAAAGATCTTTTCCACCACTTCCGAATCACCCTTCCTCATCCGAGCAAGAAGCGCAGCGCGTTTCTTGCACCGCGCGCAACTTGGGGGTTCGTGCACGGAAGCATTCGACGAAGACGAAGCTGAGGCAGCAGCCGCAGAGGCCGCCGACTGCCCAAAGACGTCATACAGATCATGCACGCCCTTCTTCGTCCGATCCCACGTCTCATAGACGTACCCGGCTCCTCGTTGATCGTAATCCAAACGAAAAGTGATCGTTTCCCTCTCTTGCACGTCTTCTGGCGTAGCCTGGAACCGATCCCTTCCCCAGCCATCACGCAGACCCGAGTTGAGGCCGTTCGCCTCCCATGAGACGCCACCTTCTCGACCTGGGATCCATGCGTTCTGCATGCTCATGTCAAGGGGAACCTCCTCGTGGTCCCCGGTGTCTGTGAGGATGATCGCGGGCTCGGCTTTAGGAGTCGGAATTGGGCCAGCAAGTCGTTGAATAGACGAAGGGGCGTTTGGATTGGAGGTACTGATGGTGGGAGGGGCGACGTAGTGGTGTTCCGTGAGACGCATGAACATGGGCTGCGCAATGGCGTAGAGGGTTTGACCACTGAACGCAGGTGGGTATGCGGGCGATGCGAGAAGCCTGGCATGAGACTCCTCCGAAGTGAGCTGAAAAGTAACATCAGAAAAAAAGAACGGTCAAACTTGAAACGATAGTTGGTACTCACCTCCCATCTTCCTTGCCACAAACCGCTCAACGAGCCAGGTACGTAGACAGTGCCAACCCTCCACCTTGGCATTGGCTGCCACAAATCACCGCATTGCCTCGCTCTCCACCAATCGCAGTCCCACATCGAACTAGCGTCCTCAGGTGCGACCTTGCCGTTATCCAGATATCTCGCAACTCCAGCATTCCAATCCCAATTGACCTGTCGGACGTACTTTGCGCCTTGGTGCGTATTGACTTCACGAAGATCTTCTGCTGTCGGCCCAATTCTGCCTTGCTGGTCTGCATCAGCGCGGTCCAGAGGAACGTGAGGTGCATAAAATGGGTGAGATTCTTGTTGCGCAACGAAAAGCAGTTTTGCGGGGATAGATATAGGTCCAACAGCAAAATCCGGCCGAGACCGGAAATGAACTTGATTTGCGGGGGCACCTTGCTGGTAGAGGGGGTACGAGCCATGCGGCGTGGGGGTGAAGAGTTCGTGTTGTTGGTCTGGATTCGAAGCCGACAGCGGCAGGTCAAAGTGGGTAGGAGGTGCATAAGCCGAGGCGTACTATAAAGCGGTAACGACAAAATATTAGTATAATAGCATGGGTAGATAGTATGCACTTACACGGAAAGGAACAAGGGCAAACGCCGAAACAATACGGTAGAGTTGGGTCTGTTGGTAAGGCGATTGCGAGGTGATTTTTTCTACATGAAGGCAAAGAAAATGTCAGATTCGTGGAGAACAAGCCAAGATGACTACTGACCTTTCGTAGCAAACATCCACGTCAACCAAAGGGCGGACGAACTGTGGGGGGTCTCCAACGGCCATCCATCGTTCGTCATGCGATTATCGTATAACCGCCTACGCACAAATTGATCGAGAAATGACTCGATCCCCGCCCATTCCAGCTGCGCGCGATTCTTCCCGTCGTTTTCCAACATAAGCATAAACGCAGTCGGCAAGTGGTCAACGACATCGTCATCGTCAACGTTACCCCGTCGGAAAAACTGAATACAAAGACATGCGTGAACGAGCTGTTCAGCGCAGTCCTTTGCGTATGGTTTGAACGCTCGGCGCTTTACCGCGTTACAGTCGAACTTGAGCCTCGCGATACGCGCATATAGTCCGGTGCTCTTCTTGAAATGTAACGCCCTGTTCAGATGTTTCGAGGTGCAGAGTAGCGGTATAAGATCGGTTGGCGGGCCCAACGGCGAGCTGGCGACAAGTGCGAAAGCGATATCGTTGAGAACCTCGTCTGGTAGAGTGGTCAGGGACATGGGGGCGGGGGGAGAGTGGAAGGCGGCAGTTGAAGGACATCGCTGAGCTTTATATGAAATGAAGGCGGCATTCTTCACGTATGTAGACGTTTTGTTCAGCCGGAGTTCGTCTCCGATCGACTTCTAAATGGGCCCATCTCCGTCTTCCAGATCGGGATAGCCGATTTCTTACGCAGATTGCCATCGATCGGCGATCACTTGTTCGATCTCTTACCAAATAAGATAACACCGTTCCCAAACCGTTCCGCCATCCATGAAGACGGACATTCCCAAGGCCTTCCTAGCCGTTCTTACTGCGGCCTGACATTTCGTTTTGAGCGCTCTACAGGCTTACCCAGTCCTATTTACTTCGACCTCGAAGGACTACAACCACCTTTTTAGTTACCGAACAGTCAGTCCTTCAAACACTTCCTCATCCCTCGAGTCATCTTGTTCTCATCAAGCAATTCACACATTTGGACCTGGGATAACTCCCACGTAGCACCAAATTTGCAACCTCACCCAAAACGACGGCTAGGTCAATTTCGCGGACTTGTAATACGACGGGGATCACGCCGGAGCTCAAACATCCTGTCTAGTGCGTGGACTGGAGGGACAAGATAAACACATATTATGCTATTTTTAGCGTTGAGTTCATCCTATCCTTTCCAAATCCTTTCCTTTCAAGAGCGCTAATTAAATAAATTCTAGACCGACGTGTAAGTATAACCGCATCACGCTAATGGCAGGTTCGCTGAGTCCTTTCTTTTGAAGGGCCAACCATTGGTCATGACGCCGAACGGAAATCAAAGTAGCTCAAAATCTCCAGCGTTCTGATGCACGGTACGAACAACAAGTCAAGTCCGACCCTGCGCGTCAGCGCTGACGCATTCAACCCAGCGAGTACTTGCAAGCGAGGACAAAGGTCCGTGCCAGCGTGCGACCATTCTCCCCTTCCGCCTCAGCGACGATCCTAAAACCCCTACATTTAGACATCCATGACACTGCTGGGAAGTTCCCAAATTCATATCTCTACGAAGAGATTCTTCTCAAGTTGCACACTGCGCAATGTTCACATGTTATCTATGGGTGATCAAGTTATCCACCTCCAACCCGGACCGAGCACTGAGGAAGGTCACAAAGGACTAGAACGTAACTGTTCGCATATCGTCTTCGTATCAGATGGACTGACCTTCGCGTTGATGGTATACGTATGACTGGTGATTATAATACCTCCCCCGTGCATGAGTGATCGCCGTGATTGGGCGTATTCATTGCTAGGGAGTGGGACTTTGACTGACATCCCCAGCCTAGCCTTTGGGTCAGAAGCACTACTCCATCTTGGACAGATATATTTCAGCGATGCGGCGGTACCAGGTTGTCTGATTGATTTAGATGGAATGAAACGTCCGTTGGAGTTGATGCTGGAGTTGTGTGATTCGTTCGATGCCGGTTTACTTAACTCTGCGTCATACGCAGCACTCGCGTGACTGGAGGAGATGGTAAGTGAGGTGGGCCTCAAGTTTTCCCATTCCTGCGGCACGCTGTATACAGCCTGGAAGAAGAAAAGTGCGACCGTAGGACGGCGTTTAAGAAGATTATTTCAATGTTGGGCAACTGATTTGGGGAGTCAGCCGTTGCACCGCGGTCAGCTGTCTTGACATGACGGCGAACATCGTCAAATGAAGAGCATAGATGGCTCTTGAGTGTGACCGTACAACGACAGCCATGAACCTAAAGGCTGAATGACACTTGAGGATCCAAATCAGGTCTGAAATGTGCGTGCGTGTTGCTGCGCCTTGCAGCGTGCCCTATCTTCCTGGGTTAATCACCGCACTCTAGATACTTACAGCGGTTATTTAACTGATGTCTGGAGCCTTACCGAGGCGGACTTCTTGCCCGGTACATAGCGCGACCGTCCCAAGAATTACCACAGTTTTCATCAGGGGACATAGTCCTAGTCCTGTTTTTACCGCGCCCCCAAAACCGCGTCAGAAAATGCTTATGTAAAGTGCGGACTTTGAAACCGCGTCGCGTCAATATTGAGAGGACGCGTTTAAACCTTTGTAACACCATCTACCACCACAAATTCCATTCGTATTAGATGACAACCTCAACCTCAACGGATAACAATGTTCAAATTGTCAGATCCTTCAAGAAATTAGAACCAATCCGTGAAATACCCGAAACTCCGGCGTTTATCACACCCTTCCTGCCATCTCCATCGAGTTCTCTTCTTCCGACATCTCGAAATGACCAACATGGGTCGTCATATACTACACCTTTATTTTTTGGCTCTCCATTCAACAATCTTGGCTCCCTTGGTGGATCTCTGAGCCAACCTCAACTCATCCAACTTCCGCAAAGCGACGCGCAGAAGCTTGTGGAGAGGGCGAAGAAAACTCGAGTGACGATGACAATGGCTTTGAGGACTACGGAGCTCTTTCTGATGGTAATAACGGTGTCGACGAAGAAGATTATACATATAATTTGGAGTAGCATAACGCTGTCTAAAGTAGGCAATGATTATTACTTTCTTTTCGATCCCCTCAGACCTCCCGTCTCTTTTCCACTACCCAAATGATCCTTCTACAACAGCATTTCGCGGCTGCGGTACTGCGGACCATAGTCTCGAAGGACTTCGGCAACACTGAGCTGAGTGGCTCTAGGAGCTCGTCGTCGCCGCATTGTGGTGTTCGTCGTATCTTCAAGAGCTTGGCGCCTTCGGTCTGGGAATTCATCGAGTTGTTGTTTGGGAAGTTCGTGAACCGTTTCTTCAGGACCCGGGTCGGATAAGATTGGGCCAACGTCAAGCCAACGTCGTCATCGTCGAGAGCTCTTGCGGCCTGCCTTTTTCGCGTTGCTTGGCTAGATTACGTTCTCGTGCAGAATTTTGTTGAAGTGTGATCGTGTATTAGAGTAGAAATGCATGAGTTATCACGTTGAGAGCAAACGGCAACGACACAATATTGACGCGACGCGGTTTCAAAGTCCGCACTTTACATAAGCATTTTCTGACGCGGTTTGGAGGGCGTGGTAAATAACAGACTTCATATATCGTGAACCAAGGTACGACTTCACATATATCGAAGTCTGTCTAGGAGAGACTAACATAGTCCATTGAAGAGGCTGCGCTATAATAATTGTGAAAGTATAAAATGGAAGTCACCCAACTTGAATTCGATTGCGCGGACTTGGTACGTTCAATTAGTCCCTCTAATATGACGGACGCATGCAGTATGATAACTTAAAGTGACAATCAATAAAATGCCGAGACGTTGAAGTACCGCACCTGCCCTCTTGATACCTCCTTAGTCATTCTCCAACCAGTCAGTAGCACCCCGTGCAAGTAAAAAGAAAATTATATCCCTGCAACATAATTCTTTCTGTCCGTTGAAGAGGCCGCGCTATATTATATCGATTCTGGGTGTGTTCAAGTGTAGAAAGCAACTTAGTAAGAAGACACTTGTTGATGTTCAAGGGACATGCACGGCATGAGTATGGTAGTGCACCGAACCTAGAGTGACAGTCAATAGAGATTATAATACCGAGACGGTGAAGTACCGCACCTACCCTTTTGATACCCCCTTACTTACTCACCAAAGGCTGCCCCTGGCAAGTCAATATCCCAGAAACATGATTTTTTTTGTCCGTTGAAAAGGCCGCGCTATATATATCAATTCGGGATGTGTTCAAGTATAGAAAGCAACTTGAATTTGATTGCGCGGACTTGGTAACGGTAAGGAGACACTGCTTGTTGATGTTCAACAACTTCAACTTGAAGGGACATGCACGGCATGAGTATGATATTGCACCGAACCTAAAATGACAGTTGATAGAAATTATAATACCGGGACGTTGAAGTACCGCACCTGTTCCTTTTGAATTTGATACCCCTCTTACTTATCCCTCAACCGGTCGGTACCCCTGGCAAGTCAAAAGAAAAATTCAATCCCAGAATTGCAATCGAACCGATTAAGTGAAACAACAAACGTTCGAAATATGAGCAGAGAATACCTGCATCTGTCCCGTCAGCTAAACGTTGCGCACATACCTTTCAACTTGAGCATCTGGACCAAAGGCTGCCGCGACGCGCGTTCTCTTCTGGACGCGTCGGAAAATGCCGGAAGACAGCCGCCGTATTTGGTCTTGTTGACCTACGCGCCTGAGTCACAAAGAGAAATTGGCTCATAATTACCACGAAGACCCTCTCACTGCCACTGACGTTCCTAGATGGACGACAGTCAGCAGCGGGTGAGTATCCGAGAACGCCATTCATTCGATCATCATCGTCTCTCGCAACAACGCTCCGAAAGTTCGGAGGACTGTCAATGACTTGTATCTATGTTTCGAACCAAAATCTGACAGAAATTTATTGTCTGATTCACTGTCAAGCAGATTCCATTGCAACCTGCTCCGCTGAAGAGCGTTACGTGGCTTACTTGCTTGTTACTTGCTATTGTGCACTTCCACGTCTGAGGGAATCAGCGAACTTGCCAAGAACTTGCGTGTTGCTAAGTGCAAGTCCAAGATCGGTCTTTTGCGTGGATGACATCAAAATCCCTCTGGCCTTCCCCATCCCCTCCTTGCTGTCGGCCATTGCCAGCAAGCCTTAGCATCTTTTTCCGAGCTCCAGGAACGCTTTTCCTTCTGCTGCGCGACATCGTGTTAAGCGTTGGTGCAGCGCATTGTATACAAACATGCCAATACGGTAAGGACCCATTCGTTGCTCCGCATCTCTCTCACGTCGAAACTTCAGTTTTTCAAGCCCCTTGTGGTGTTTCCGTTGTCTTCCGTTGTTTGATGAGGCATGAAAGTACCGCGCTTACGGTATTAATTTCCGTGCGTGGCCCGACATCTTGAATGTACTACTACTTACTGATTCTTTACGCAACCTTCCTTTCACTACTACTTACAGGGCTAACGGCTATGACGATTTCGCCCTTACAAGTTCCAAGCCTTCGCACCTCTGATGTTCCCACTGATTCGGATACTCCGCAAGAAGTTGACATTTGTTCGTGCCGATGTATGCGACACGCTTCGGCATGTCAAAACTGACGGATAACACTTTCTCCCCACTTTAGGACGAATGATATCAATTATTTTCTGTAGGGAACAGTCGGTCCTGAACTAGCTTACGAAGCCGCTATCATGCAGCTAAGTAAGTTATTTCAGCTTATTTGTAACCAACTATTGGTAGTTAACTTAACCGCCGCTGTTCTAGCCCTCTCGTCACCAAACTAGATGCTTTACTTTGTGGACGGCTTTATTTCGACTGTATGCATTACAATGTGACCCTAAAGACTTCAAACCAGGATAGCAGTCGTCATTCGATAGAACAGGGTCGAACGTGGTGAGAAATTTCTTTGTCTGACTGACGCGCGTTCTTACAAACATAGCTGTTGTCTCCGTCGACGTCTTTCATCAGTCTAGCTTCGGCACTCACTCAAGCCAAGAGATATTGATACGAAGCTTAATCCTTTTCCCCCCGCACTTGACGGAGTCATGAGGCGCACGTTCATTTGGCAGTGAAGCGCCTGGTCTCTCCATTCGTACACGACGAATTTTATGTCCATCCGAGCCTGCGAGGTTCAGACAAGTCAGTATGCACACCCCTTGCTTGCTCCCCACCGCACCTTCAACACCTCCGCGATTACGCTTACAGAAAAGTTTCTTGGCTTCTATCATCTTGATCTACATCCAGGAGCGTTTAAGAACGATGATCCAGACCAGACGGATTTAACGCCGAAAGTATACTTTACAGTGATCTCTTGCCGCCGTTCAATTGATCCAGTGAGCGCCGTACCCATCATAATCGAGGACAACTTTCAGTCTTCGCTTTGTGGGCCCTTTGAAGAAGGTTATACCTTAACTACCCGCCGAACAATTGAATGCACGGACGCCCTATACAAGGGCCATCGGGTGATGGTACTGAGCTTATTTGACCTACATACCCATTTAACATCACACTCTGACAATCCACACGTCAGGTTACATAACACGGTGACAGTGGGCGCATATTTCATCTTCGAGCGCGGCGTGGTTTCACGACGGCGTCTTCAGCCTGTGAACAGTGCCGTGAACCTTGAGCAGCATGCGATCCTATCGTAACGGGTTTAATTTTTTCCTGGGGATATGTACAACATCCTGGCGGACATCCAAGGATTAACGTTAGCGTGCCGCTGGCATGTCATGACGCGCAAGTCCTCCCACCCCACTACCTACAAGCCGAAGTTTCATTCTAGGGTTGTAACAGGCATAATGGACAAGTAAAACGAGCTTGGACGCTCACCGGGTTCGCACACATTCTGTTACAGGATCATTGGTCATGACCTCTGCTGCGCATTATTACAAGCGTGCCGTAAGCTCTTTGACAGATCTAGAAAGCCCTTTCAGGCCTGAACATCTTCGTCACATTTGAGTCGGGTAAGTGTCTCCTCTTTGACCCTTCCTTGTACAACTTATGGTGTTGAACGGCCCCTCCTCCCCAGATGTCGCGTGTCATTCTCGTGTGCAGATATTTCACATTCACCCCCAGATTTTCCTTCCTGCCGAGACCTCGATTTGGCAAATTTAATATAGTCTCCTAGTGCTCGACGTCGCCTCCCTGCACTATGGGCCTTAGAGCTCCACTGCCATGAGCTCGATCATATCCGCGAGTTTGCTCATAAGCGGAACCATCGATATCGTGGAGGCGCCACTGGCTTGGGGTTCTGCTACCCTGTTCGCCCTTTCATTCTGGTTTCCCTACCCCCAGTTTCTAGTACGCATGCAAGTCGTTCCGGATTCCATGATTATCGGTTGGAAGGCCCTGTGCGTCTGGGCTGCCAGACCGGAGCCTCTCTGACCCTTGAAGATCGAGATCCTCGTTACACTTGGATCTCCTGGTGGTTGCCTCAATCTTCACGTCGGCACTCAGGCTTGGGAGATCCCCAGACGGAAATCCTTTTCGAGGTTGAGACCCTTTGTTTCCTTCATGCTCTGGTGTCCGGTAATTGTCTATAGGCCATTGACGCTCAAGTGACGGCTTCCCCTGTCTCACAGCGATTAGGACGTCATACAATAATAGTTTGATAATAGTCTTGGACTCTGCACCCCAGCCTACATCAATTCCAGGATAATCGGATGCGGGTTTACACGAGTCGATGTGCATGGAGCATCGGACCGCAGAGGCCTATCACTGACGTGGTGTTCTACAATGTCCAGACGACTCACGCCTTTGGCGTGCTCTTGCCCTGCGTTCTTCATCATGAATTCATCTAACGAAAACACGATAACTCAGCGTCAGATCCTTTCTCAACGATACGATTAGGAGATCTACCAAGATTGTAAGAGTTGTTGCGTCAATGCTGGAGGTTGGCGTCAACTTTTGGGACACTCGTCATCGCTGGCGATTCGTTCTGGCCGTTCCATTGAAGATTTGTGGGTTGTTGCCGTTTCCTTTCATTTGGCTTAATTGTTGACTATACCGCTCCCTTCTAGCACACACAGATCCAGTCAAACGGATTCTAAAGTCAATAGACGACTTCACAGATGGCGGTTGGTTTCGCCGGACTTGCTCCGAGAAGTTGATGGTTAATCAAGCTTGAAGGCACCCACTCGCGAACCTACCCCACGGTCAAACGACCCTGCGAGGTGCTTGAACTAGCCTATATATGCGCAGAGATGATCTATTCATTGTCAAAAGCTCATTATATGCTAAAGACAGTCCGTCCTAATCAATTCATTATAAATTCTTTTGCAACATGGCGCACGCACGAGAAGTTCAATACAACAAAACACCTCGGTTTTTCGCAACCGCCAGAGTGACGGCTTCCCCAGACTCTCCCTCCAGTGCGCCAGAAAGCCCCCCGGCCCGCGCGAGAAGACGTCGTTTCTGAGTGATTGTCACTTTTCAAGACAATTCCAGTTGACATGATTGACTTGCATTAGACTTGATCATGTCTTCTGCTTGCGTCCTAGTAGTGGCCTGGCTTGTGAAATCGTGAATGTTTTGGAATAATTTCCCCCAATGGCGGCAATCGCCATCGATTGACCCGTTTTGGAAAGGATTTGCCTAGATGGGGAATGTGATTTGATGACTTACTTCACAGAAGGTGTCACCGACGCTGCGTATAAAAATTCTGTTTTCTCGCCTGTCGTCTCTTGCTCTCTACCACAACAATCTCCCGTTCACTCCATATTATGCTCCATCCCACCGACAGTTCCCAGCACTTTCTCTCTCTCTATGGCCCGACTCCGCCCCAGGTTCGCGCTCGACAGCCCTCTGGTCTTTCTGGTTCGATTTGGGCTCCACAACCACAGCCATCGGTAGCGACGTGGCCAAAAGCATTGGACTCCTTTTCACGCGTTGCAGAGAGAGATTCTGAGCAGCTTTTGCGCTTAGATTCTCGCACTGCAACCAATTTACCGATCGTCAGTCGGGAGGACGTTTTTGGAGCTCCTCCAACCTCCAATTCTGGTTCCAGAGAAATCGGTGCCATCGGAGATGGTAGGATCAGGAACGCCCTGGATTGCGAGGACGCTGTATGCGCTTTTTTCCTTTTTTTTCTCGTCAGACTTATCTGATCTATCAATCGCAGCATGTTGAACAACTACTCCGTACTTTGAACCTCAATTCTCCTGCACCGCCTCCTCAAAAGCCAGCCATCGACTTGAATGTCGATACATTTCCAAGCTCTCCTGATTTTTCTCCTGCTTCCGTATCCTCCGCTCTTTTGACACCCACCGATCTTTCTCCTGTCCGCTCTTTTGAGTTGAAATTTCCTGCTCAGTATGAACACGGACAACACCAACCTTATTTCTCTCAATCTTCCTTGCTTTTCGAGAACGGTTCTCCCGGAAAGCATCAGGATACGCTTGTCGCTCATTCTCCTTCTTACCCACACTTCTCTCATTCCAATCAGCCCTCCAATGCTTTTCCTTTCTTTGAACCATTCACTGAGCCACCTACCCCTGCTCCAATTAACTCTGTTCATACTCAGTACCACCCAGCATCCCCTACGTCGCTCCCTCATTCTCTCTACAGCTCACCTTTACCTCCTCGTCGCATGGAATCGGCTAGGCCCTCACCTATGGATTGGCGCTTAACGCAGCAGCTTCAACAACAGCCGGCGTCTACTCACCCTGACTGGCGCCTCGCCTGTGAAAAAAACTTTGGTATCAATGCTCAAGAAGATTCTCTCCGCTCATCGTTCAGCTACCAGCAGTCGACGGCTTCTCAAGCATTCCAGTCTTCGCATGAGGTGCGTCATTTTCTTGTCTTTCTCCAAGCCAAAAGTAATCATATATGCGCATTTTGTCCTGTTCCAGCCAATTAACTTTCTCTCCCTCTTACATCCTTCGTCGTCTCCTCCTTATCATGTCTTCGTCGCACGCATCATCAAATCGTCGGACCAACAGGCGTCCATCTTTCTTCAACAAAAGCTCAAGGTCGCTGACGTCGAAGAACGTGCCAAGATTGTCGATGCTATATGTGCCAGAGGGTTCGAAATGATGGCTCATCGGTAGGTGTCGACTACATCATTTCACTGTTTGCTGCGGGGCTGATCACTGTCTCTGATAGCTTCGGCAACTGGGCAGTCCAGCGGTGCCTTGAAGCGGCAGCGACTGCTGAAGAACGCCGAAAGATAGTGTCGTGCATGAGGTAAGCCGCTTCTACGCTTTCACACTCCTTTCCTCACAACGTTATTCAGAGGCCGTATCGTGGATCTGGCCACCAACTGCTATGGCTGTCACGTATTGCAGAAGGCGCTCGACTGTGAAGAGGATATTCGTTTGTTGATCGTCTCCGAGCTGCTTCTCGGAGATCCAGCACAAACGCTCGTGAACAAGCATGCCTCCCACGTCTGGAGCAAGGTAAGCCACTCAAATTTTGCGAATCTTGATTTCATCTCATGCCTATTTCAGATCATGGAATTGTCGTGGACGGCCCCTGCCCCGCCCATCTTTGCATAGTAAGTTCGGCCTGCAAAGTACGTTGCCGAAGCTCATCGATATTTCGATACAGCGTCAACAGGTCCCTGAAGGGCAAATGGGCTTCGCTTGCCTGTCATGAGACTGGCTCCCTCGTCGTGCAGGTAAGCCGTCATTGTTTTATCGACGTTGTATGATCTGATCACTGCGCACCTTGTTAGCATGCGTTCGAAAATCTTGAGGCTGAAGCCAAGGATGGAATTGTTGACGAGCTGCTGAACCAAGGACCGGCGGTTTTCAGCGAAGTTACCAAGAACCAGTGGGGTTCCTATTGCGTACAGCATAGTCAGTCATCTTTCTTGCCGTCTAAATGTTTACCACCCCTCATTCCCTGGCTGATAGTCCTGGAACATGGGTCTGATAAGCATCGTCGCATGACACTGGATCACCTCCTGGATGGTCTCCTGGAATTCGCTACAAGCGAGCAAGGTGCAAAATCGGTAACGAAGGCTCTCAAGGAAGGTGGCAAGGATACTTTGGATAAGGTTGTAAAGCGTATGTGCGAACCAGCAAAAGGGTAAGTTACTGAGATCGTCGGCTCCGCTTTGGGCAGTTGTGCTGATTGTACCCCACTTATACGCCCAGTGCGCGTCGAGCCATGATCGTCGACCTAGCCCTCTCTGTTACAGGAAGTCAGTTGATCGCCAGCGTCCTGCCTACTGTGTGTCCCTTGATCTCTTCAGTTTTCCTCATGAGGCTGAATCGTGATCTTGACAGGCGGACAAGGATCAGCGAGCGCTCCTTTACGAGTGTATTCGCGGCCACATCGTCACCTTACGTGGCTGCAAGACTGGTTCCAAGGTTATTTGGCTGTTGTACGTCTGGATACCCTCTGATCCCCCACTCTCGCTGAACACCGTCAATCTTTGTGTAGCGACAGAATGGTTCGGCCTCCGAATCTTGTCAATTAGGCTCTTATTGACTCTTACCTAGCGCGCCTACTACGGCTATTGAAGATTGTGTGGTTCACCTCACGACCTGTCCTTTGGCTGCTCTCTTTCGGACCATGAACCAGCCAGCTTGAAGATCTCAAATGTCCTGGACTTATCTCAACCCTATCAATGTGGCCGCTTGCAAAATTATATCCTCCCCCCATCGGACCTTCATCACAAGCAACATCATCGCCATTGTCCCAAAAGGTATCCAATGCATCAGTTCACGAACATCATCAACAATCCATTGCACTCTCGGAATATCTCGCACAGACGCATATCCATCCTCGAACTTTCTTTATCATCAAACCATTGCAAGTCTTGTTTCTAATTTCACGCAAGTATCCATATTTTCCATTCGTCGCTTATACATAACTTCTATGCTTCCTTATACATAAAAACATCATCCTGCATTTACATTATTTCTTTCGGCTTCTTTTCTTTCTTATATTCTCAACCGCATTTTATCGATCATTTTATCCTTCTTCTATCCTGCACTCCCTTCATCAGCATTGCCAGCATCCCCATCCTCACCCTCATCGTCAAACTCTCATCATCAATTATCATATCCCTCCTCATCCGCTGCGGACTCTTCGAGCTCACGCCGTGTAATCAACCTGTTTTGTACCGTCTTTCAGACGTTGTCATTTTTCTACCTCACTGTCTTTTGCATACTACCCTGTCCTGTTGTCGCATATCACTTGTCACATAGAACTTGAAATCATATATGTTGTCGATTTTTGTCAAGTTGGTGTGTCTGATAGTATGATTCGCACCCACAAGACTCGTAATTTTTGAGTAGACCGAGAATTTTCACAAAGACATAGCGATTGTAGTAATACGTCTATAAGAACGTGTTCACGTCACTCAGGCTGACTGTACATCGGTGCTATTTTGCAACGCAATTTTGAAAATGCGGCGCTCAGTTGTGGCGGTGACATGGTTGGTCGTGCTTGCCAACGGAATGTAACAGCTTTGTGACTTGCGTTTCTTCAACTCACCACCATCATCACCGCCAGCAACAACGACAACGAAGAACAATGGATGACGGTACGTTCCCAGCATCAGCCACGACGACATCGAGCCCTTCAGTCGATCTTTTCTTCTTCCCACCGCCGCCAGGCCGAGCAGTTTCAGTATCATACCTGTCCACGGTTATTCAACACCATGACTTTCCTCAGTTCTTCGTTGGCTAACGGCCGACATGCGGCATACGCCACGTCGAAAAAAAAAAAAAAGAGACAAGTAATGTTGCTTGGCAATGTGTGTGGGGAATGGACTCATTCATGAGCTCCATTCCTTTCACTTGTTCGCATGGACGACCGTGACGGCGGCTTTTTCAAATTTCAGTTCAACCCCGCCGGTTACACAGCACACTTTGTCGTCAGCCCTCGTCATTCCTCTGCCCAATCAGTATCTTTTGCAACCCAACCCGCCCTGACGTTTTTTTCGCTTCACTTAACCCTTCAGCCTGGCAATCAGACATCGCGCCTACTGGCATAAGCATTCCGACCCATGAAGCGGGTTTGGGTGCGGCACCTATGTCTGCCGAAGACTGGTCCACCAATGGCAATGCTGGCCGCTCGCCTTTAAGGGACCCACCTCCCAGGAGGTCTAGCAGGAGCAGGAGCCCTGGACCTCCGAGGGATGATCGAGGAAGGTCAGTGACTTGTTGCTTTTTTGGGCGCTTTGCAGACTGTTCACGTCACTTTCTACGTTATTGAACACAATGGATTAGTCGTGCCAGCGATGGTGGTCAAAATCCCGGAAATAATCTTCACGTTTCTGGACTCAGTCATAAGGTTGACACCCGAGACCTCGAAGCTGCCTTTGCAAAAATTGGACGGGTGAGTGTCTGTTTCCTTACTCATCTTTTCCTGGGGTGCAATGTTGTCGGCCCGCGGTGTCGTTGTCTTGCCGTGGCTTCTTCATCGCTCACTACGGTCTATTGCTAAATATCTGCCTTTAGGTCAAGAAGGCCTCTGTCATGTATGATCCCCACACCCGCGAGTCTCGTGGGTTCGGGTTCGTCACGATGGAGACAGCGGAAGAAGCTGAAGCTGCCGTCACGGCCCTGAATGCAACGGATCTCATGGGGAAAGTGATGAATGTTGAAAAGGTGAATTTTAGTTATGCCCCTCTTCTATGCCTTCGCTGAGTATCATCACAGGCTCGCCGCGGACGTGCAAGGACCCCGACGCCCGGACGATACTATGGACCACCCAAGAGAGGCGACTGTGAGCACACCTTGGTTTTTTGTTTCTATCATTAGCTGAGGCCTCCAGCCGATACAGTTGAGCGACCTTACGATCCTAGGCCGTACGACAGCCGCTACCGTGAATACGACGACCGTGGTGGACGAGGCGGACGTGGTGGACGTTACGATGACCACCGTGGCGGCGGCGGCGGCAGTTTCAGGGATCACGACCGACACAGGGACTATGACAGAGACCACCGCGACCGCGATCGTTACAGGGACGACAGGGGGGGAAGGTACGATGATAGGAGGTACTGAGCGGTTTTGCTGTGTCTGAAAAAATTATGTCGATTTGTTGCGACTGCGTCTTTTATCCTCTTCTGTTTCTGTTTATTGCCTGTGTTTAATCGTTGCATGTAAATATGAGTCGCTATGAGATTTGCTCTTCGTCTTTGCATGTGAGTCGACAAACCTGTCGCTCATTATCCAAAGTCTATACGCAACGCGATGTTTGGCGAGGTGCTAATGCTCAAACAACACGACGCGCCCAATTGTTCTGCAAATGTGGCCAGTGGGCGATGGCCTCGAATTGTGGCCTTGATTTTTAGCCTTGATATATAACGCAGCTTCAAGTAATGTAAGTTCAGTTTATTCTCTATTCCAATACTCGCAATGGCGAAGCTCACCAGCACTTTTTCACAAAACACAGTTGCGCCTTCGTCGCCGTTGTCTTCACCCCCTGCGACGCCGACCAAACCCTCGCGATCTCAGGACGCACAATCCGATTGTCCATTATTGCCCCTCTCGTCGCCACCCGCTAGTCAGGCTGATCTAGTGCCTGAAGCACCCATTACTCCGCAGAAGAAACATCAGGACGCACAACCTGATCTTTCGAGCCCATTATCTCCCACATCTTCCACAGCTGCCAGCGAGGCTTTTCAAGCCTCTGAAGCTGCTCCCGTTACTCCGCAGCGGAATCATAATCATAAACCCTCAGTCGACGACACACCTATGGGACCTACTTCGCACGGAACGGACGAAGGTTACGAGTTAGTCGAAAAACAAAGGCCCTTTATTGAGGCTGAACTGAAGTCACATATCTATGACGGTGGTCACCACTTTGCCGATAACGCGTTTCGCAGCGACCTCTCTCAAGATTCTATCACAAAAGTTCTCAACGACGCCAATCTTTACAGTGAAAATCGATGGGTGGGAATTCCTGAAGCGGTCGACAAAGAGTGCGAGTTGTACGCGCCGTACTACAAAAATTTCACGGGCCTGCTCAAGCACGCGAAGGTGGAACGCACCCGTTGGGTTCTAAAGAGCTATGCCATCCAAGCATCTCATGTAGAGGGCACAAATAACACCAAGCTGAAGTCTTCGCCAGACTTCATGGTTCAAGGCCACAAGTCGTCAGCGTTCCCACCAACGGAATCAACTGATACAGAAGACTACGTTCCCGGTGGCGATAAGAAGAAAAATTTCCCTATAAGTCTTGCGCTGCACTTGTGGATATCAAAACAGAGAAGGATGGGTTGGAGTCAAAATTTTTGGACCATCTGGTCCAGCTCGCCGTTTACGCTCGGTCAGTTTTTTAATTTTGTGAGATGATCGCTGTGGTGCTCATTTCCTCATTCTCAGTCAATGTTTCATCCAACAACAAAACAGATTTTTGTTTACGCCGTCATTCTGACCGAAAAACGCGTTCGACTCTATCAATTCGATCGAAGCGGCGTCCAATACTCCGCTCTCATCAATATACACGACAATCCGTCTCATTTTGTTCGTATCATGCTCGGTGTCGCTTCCCCTGATGCAGAGAAAGTCGGGTTCGATCCCAATGTCAAATGGGAAGGAAAATGCCGAGTTCTCTATACGCTAGATGAAAACGGAATAAAAATCCGGTACAACCTGACGTCTGCAAAACCTCTTTTCTGGCGGCGTGCGATTCGCGGTCGAGGCACTCAATGCCATGCGGTCACCGGCCCAGACGGCGAGAAACGTCTCGTCAAAGAAGCCTGGCGGTCGAAAGATCGGACGCCGGAATGGCAGTTTCTGGAGGAAGCCAAGGGTTTGGCTGGGGTTGGGCAAATGATCGCTCACGAGGAGACCAAATATACCACGGCCAAGCACAGGGGGATTGACATGTCGAGCTTTGTTGATGAGCCAAACCCCGCGTTCCATGACAGGATATTCTCTCGGACGACACTTCAAGCCTACGGGGAGCCTATAGACAGGTTCGAGGCGCGGCTTCAGCTGCTGTATGCCTTTCGTGATGCTATTGCTGGTAAGCCTGGAGTATCTACATAGCTCTCTTCGTTGACAGCTCTTCTTTTTTGTCCAGGTCATCAAAACTTGTGGAGAAAAAATATCTTACATCGCGACATTAGCATCAACAATATTCTACTTGGGAATGAAGGCGCCGAACCTGGTAACCGCGGTCTTCTGATAGATTTGGACATGGGGATTTGGATCGATCGTACGAGCAGCCTGGCCGGCGCTGATTTCCGCACTGTTCGTGTTGTTTATCTTCAACTTTCTAGTTACCATATCTGATGCGGTGAATTAGGGAACGCGTGCATTTCAATCCGTGATGGTTCTGAGAAGTGCATTCTTTGGAACCACGGCTGCTACTCACGATTATCTCGACGATCTGGAATCCTTCTTCTACGTTCTTTATTGGATTTGTTGCACTTATGAGAAGGCTAGACGGCTGTGGGAGCACTCCCCCCCGCCCTGACAGGGTGGGAAGACGACAACCCCAAATTTTCATCGAGTGAGAAGTATTTAACCCTCTCAGTCTCTTTCGACAAAGACACCCCAATCTCCGCCTACTTCGGTGATATCTTCCTCGATCTCCTCAACAGTTTGCGCCAATTTCTCAAAGGTCAGGTCGATAAAAAGTTGCACTCGCGGAATGCACCACGAGGGTCTCTTATGGCCCCGATGCCGCAATCAGAATTGCACTACGCTGAAGTTCTCGGATACATCGATGTCGCTATCAAAGCTGTGGAGGCCCTCCCGGAAGAAACGACTCAGCCTACGCTGCAACCTCTTACGACCCCTGAAAAGCGAACTTCAACAGGTCCACCTGATGACTCCCCAAGGCCCAAAAGAAAGAAGACTAGGCCCCATAAAGACTCGGCGGGAAAGGAAAACCCATTCGCCTCGACAATTCCCTCCAAGCTGTCCCTTCAATCAACTTTCGAATGATCCGGATTCTGCAACGTTTTTATTTTGGAACATACACATACTCATTGTACACTAGCGTTTCAGCACATATGTAGTCTTCTGTATGCATATTTTTGACATAATTCAACCCGACTTTTCGTCTTGCTCAACCTCAACCATTGAACCGATCTAAATGAGACAAAAATAAAAGCGACAATTCGGAATATTTGCTGATTGGCAAATATATCGTGAACCAAGGTACGACTTCACATATATCGAAGTCTGTCTACGAGAGACTAGCCTGAGATTGGCAACACCTTGAAACCAAACAACTTCGCGTCTCTTGTCATTGACTCAATGTTGATCGAACGTTGATCCGCTGTCATCGTGTCCTGCACGATGGCATCCGTGCGCGCATCATGACTGGGAACAGTCAAGTCTTTCTTTCCACAAACTCTCTTGGGATTGATTGAAAACTCCAATGGACGAACAAGATCTTGCCACCTTGAATCTGGTCAACATTCCCAGCGACTTGCTGGCCGAGCCTTACCAAGATGTTCCATTTGAAGGAGTGGGAGTAGACGACATACTAGAAGGCCGGTCAGATGTGCCCAAGAGGGCGCCATATAGCCCATACTTCCATGGTTCGACAATCTCACTTGTCTTTACGGGCCTGCATTGTTAATCACGCATCTGAAGCAAATTACATGACCGGCTGGATCATGAAGCAGTTAAGATTGAAGAAGCACAGAACACACACAGGATGCGAACAGTTGGATTTGAATAGGTTTTTTATGTTGCCGACTGATGTCCTGTACGGGGTAAGCCTGTTCGTTCCGTGTTCGGACTCTTCCTTACCTTTCGTCCAGATATTTGGGTGGCTACACCCTGTGGATCTGTATCACCTGGTGCAATCTACCAAAACATTCAGAGGCGTGATTCTGAATCAAACATACAGAGGGGTGTGGAAAAGTGCTTTCCGTCTGTACGACGATTTGCCAACTTGCCCCGAAGACGTATCAGAGCCACAATGGTCATCTTTATTATTCGGTCCAGACACTTGTGATGTGAGTAGCCTCCTGCGCCTTAAATTCTGAGCGGGATCCAGCTCATATCAACACTACTGCGCCAACAGATTTGTGGGAATCATGGGGCCCTCGCTGACTTTGCCTTTCGGAAACGGCTATGTTGTGTATGCATAGTTAGTAGTGCGTGGTCTGTGGTTATTTGTGCTTGACCCCTCTTTCCATTAGAATATTCACGTGGTGCATCGACGCGACATGTTGTACATCGTACCAGACGATCCCGACGACAAGCTTTTCATTGTTTGGTCACTGGTTCCAAAATCATTCCGTCACGGTAAGTGAGCCAGTTCTCATGAGATGAGAAGGCTCAATCTAAATAGGAAGCACGACCTATTATACTGACAACCCGGCGCTTGAACACATGGAGGGACGCTATGCTCGATATTTGAGAAAGGATGTCAAGGCAAAAGTCGACGAGGTCAAGCGGTTTCTGGCCGACATCGACGCGGAGGTACCAGGCGCTGCCGAAAACTATCAAACGTTCTTAATTGACACTGCAGAAAAATGTGATGAGAATAACATTGTGCGTACTTTTGTAAACTTTGCAACCATTTCTCATTGGAGTAGAGTGTGCGAAAAGCCAACACATGGGCGCAAGGCGTTTATGTTGAGATTTTCTGTGACCAGGGGCGCTTACAACGGGAATCACTAAAGAGGTAAGCGGCTATGCCCGTTGTAATGATTTTGATATGCTCAGATACCTAAACGCAGATGCCTGACCCGACTTGTGAACACTGGACATGATTTACGTGATACAATTGCTGCTGAACGGCTTGTCCTTTGTGGGTTGTTCAGAGCTAGGCGTATCATACGAGTTACGGGCAAGGGTAAACACCTTACCATGCCATTGCCTTCCAATTTCCAATGATCTATTCTTCCAGTCTACCGTGAAATCAAGCCCGATATTGAATCGATGGTGTACAGAAAGAAAATGAAGAGATTGTCTTGGGAACGTCAAAATGTCGTCAAGTCATATTATACGGAGTATCGCATGACGCTGAAGCCAGAACAGTGGGCATATGTCCCACCTCTTCACCAAATTTCTAGAGACAGTCTATTCAGTGATTTCCTCTCCTCCGATGCTGATCCTATGGCTGAGCTCTCGAGGGAAACCGCGTTAGCTCGTTTTCCTCGGCTTATTTCAGAGTTTATGAACTCACAGATCGCACATCTGGCTTCACTGCTGCCCGAAGAGACTGAACACGTCAGCCCCCCCATGGACTCGCGTGCTCGGGTAAGTCAGGCAACATCCGTTTTCTTTTGCAGGGTATGCTTGGACAGTCAGCTATGTGGTGTGGCACTCTGCGGCTGGACAAACATTTGTCCACACATGAGCAATAGTCGTCCAAGTTATGATAGACTTTGCCATATGAATCTACGGTTTAACTCGGTCGGCTACTCTGCTGTATGTTCTCTCATACGCTGTTTGGAGCTTGATCCCGCGACAACGACACCAGAACATCTTGACCTGATTGATGCCCGCTTTTTCTGTGAAGCATGCCCCATCTCGTCTGTGCGAGGCGTTCGAGGTCGGAAAGCACTTAAGTGGACGGAATGTGTAGGTTTTCTTTGGGGTCCATCATCTCAGCTATTGACAGCTCTATAGATTGCACATGCAACGATAGAATCAGTATACTTTTGGCAGCTTCTTACACCAGAAGCGACACAGTTTGTCAAAGAGCATGAGCCCATCTTTCCCCCTGCCGATGCAACCGCCTGGGGCTGCAACCACTGCCCGGAACACTTTGGAAAGAGTGTTTCCCTTCCATGTGCGAAGTCTCACGTCAAAGAAATGTTAGTTCTTCTCTGATCTTTTGCCCCTCGATCTAAATCAGCATTCCATCGCTGTAGTCACAACATGGAGTGGCCAGTCATTGGCAAAGATGTCATCGCGTACAAGCACCAGTTCCACCCCCAGCCGCGGGGATATGCTTCACGGAAGCCATTCCACTACGCACTGGAACCGCCTTGCCAGTTCATGTGCAAAATGTGTCCGAAGCGACCCGTTTACCAGTTGTGGTCGATGCAGGATTTGATACCACATCTGTGGAACAAGTGAGCACCAGCATTCCTTACCTTTGAGAGTCGCTGGCTGATGTATCCCTTAGGCATCATGTACCCGGGCCCCGTCAACACCACCATTGGGAAAAAATTGAGATTACCGTGGCGCGATGAATGGATTGACACTCAATTACAATTGCAATCAAGTAGTATGGTTTCCGATCCAGCTCTTGACCCTTTTTCCCAGCTAGATTTGACTCTGGCAGCTGCTTGCTGCTTCAAACTTGATCTGTTCCGTTCATGTCCAGTTGCGCAGGTCGATGAATAATATTCATTATTTAAACTGTACGATCCTGTCAACAAGGAGTGAATATGTCAAGAATATGTGGTTGCGTAGACTCAACCACACTGGAAGACTTCTCCTATCCACACGGAGTATACAGTTTCAACGCGATGTTTGGCTACGTGCTAAGCGCTAATAGTAAGGATCAACACAATGCGCACACATGAGGTGAGTCACAACTTTCCAATAACCTCATGTTAGCAATCACAAAGCAATACGATGTAGTCGATACCTACCTTGGATGAATGAACAACACATTTCACCGATGCGTCCATACTATCTCAACGCAACTTCTGATATCTATTGTTGCCGAAAGTTTTGGACATGTACATGTGAGCCAATTCTTTTCAAAGAGCAACATTGACATCCGCTTCGTCGTATAACATGGGATATAAAACGGCTAGCTGACAACGAAGGCATGTGATCACATGCAATATTAACGATAGAAGATCAGTACCTCTTCATCAGCCATGGCTTCATGTTCAGGCTGATCACCGTATGTCCTGTCTAAATCGAAATAGTCGCCTATCATTCTCCGTAACTTTGCCTGAAGAGATAATGGTCGCGTCGGAGTCGAAAAGTGAAGGACATCTGCCCACCTACCTTCCAATCCTCCACCAATGCATCGGTAGTGTTTGGGCCTAATATGTGTTTAATCTCTTCTATCTGCACCGCAGTGTCAGTCCACGCTGTTGAGTCGACGCGTATCACCCACCGTCAACGAAAGCTTGCCTGGAGCCCAGCATCAGGCTAGCACGCTAGACCAAAAGGAAGTGGAACTTACGAGGCATTGCGTACCACGGACGTCGAGAGACGGTGAAGAAGATGAAGAATCGGATTTGCAGCTAATATAAGAGGATAACGCTAACACGTGGACGCGTTCTGGAGCGTGACGTGTGACAAAGGTGCTCTGTGGAGGCTGTGTGCCTTTTGTTTATGTGTTTAATACCAAAGCTGCTGTTCAACAAACAAACGTGTGATGGTGTTTCTAAAACCTAGATACTAAAGTATCCAGGAATAACCACTTAGCGCGCCTGCGGGCGCAAAACCCGATACCCAATCTTCCATCACGTTGGTCACAGCAAGTTCCGTTGCTTACACATTTAGTAGTTTCGAGTCAGCGTGCTGTATAGTATTGTGTGGTGTACATGGTCAGTCACAGCAATCTATTCATTTCGTTGCACAGATTTATTGTGGGAGATACTACATGTTAACAGAGCAGTTTCATTCAGCGGAACGCAGCAGTTTATGAATTTTGGTTTTCACTGTTACCCGAGTCCTGAGTTGTTAAACTTGTGAGGGATGCCAGTGGTAACTCGGAGTGACCGTACTCGCTACTGAGTACTGACTGAATCACGGCCGCAACTAATCTTTTGGACGAATGTATGATTTTTCATTTCCTACTTTGCCACGTGGAACATCTATATACTCTTTGGACATCTATTTACTCCTTGGACATCATTATATCGATTTCTACCTAACTCGTTAACTTAAAAAAAATTTGATAGTGCATGCCACGCAACACCTCTTTCACGAGAAAAGGCCACTTAGTAAGTTTGTACGTGCCGCCAAGAACGACCGTCGTACCAAAAGAACAAGGGCACAGAACAAAAGCTTCTACCTAACTTGTCAACTTAAAAAATATGATGGCGTAAGTATCATTGCCACACAACACCTCTTTCACGAGAAAGGCCTCTGAATAAGTAAAATCCTCAAGGCTGTACACCGCCATCATCGTAAAAGCATTATTGTACGTGCCGCCAAGAACGATCGTCGTACCAAAAGCACAAGGGCACAGAACGAAAGGTTATCGCCAGTGAACCCAAAGAGACGGCAAAAAGAGCCGATGGACAAACAACTGCAAAGGATCCTCAAAAACGCTAAAAATAACGACGACGGGAAGGGCCGAGATGGGGTCACGAGGGGAACAAACAAGTACAACTTTGAAAATATTTTCTTTGAGTGAACCCGAGGGTGTAAGAACCCTCTACTAACGTATCGGGTATTTAAAACGTGAGGTTCTGCAAATGTGGTCAGTGGACGGTGGCCTCGAATTATTATTCTGACCTTGACTTTTGGCCTTCATATATAACTCAGCTTTAACTTGAAGTAATGTAAGTTGTAGCAGTCTACACACATGCTTTCTTGCCATCGCCCGCAAGAGTCTCATCTACCCTGTGCCCAACTCTTACAGTGCCGTTCGCAGGCTCTACCACATCATAGTTGGCTTTTTTTGTTCTGAATCAGATTATCACCGTCGACATAGAACCAGTTGAGAACCAGGCGTTATTCTTGGTGTCTGTGGGATACTGAAGTCCTGGGTTCAAAGAGATCACACTCAATTTAGCCAACCTTCGAAACGCCACACGTAGGTGAAGGACTGATGCACGGTGTGCGCATGTACGTAGTGTTTGGAAGTCCGGTCTCGTGACTGGAAAAAGACTGTAACCAGACCGGACCGAGACCAAAGAACCCTAAGCGAAGTACTTGGCCCTAAATCACAATTCGGGTGTGTGATCTCGCTGGCAGATCACAATCAAACTGTGACTTGGATTAGGGTCTGGAAATCACCAGGCCAAGTCCTCCCGCTGACTTAGCATACTATGTAGATAATTCAATAAATATTATTATTAGTATTCTCCACTCCAAGGTCCTCGTCGTCGTGTCATACGCTCATGAGCGCGCCCTCATTCCGCTTTCCAGACAACGACACCCCTCAGCAGATGGACAACTTCAGCATTGATCCAGCGCTTTTTCCGGAGTCTGCCCATCAAAAATCGGCGTCTGTAGCCGCACCTTCCCAAAGCGTCGCCACAGCCGTTCCCGAAGCAGAAGGTGCGTTGGGCATCAGCGCTCTTTGAACGCGTTCGAACCTTGTTCCTTCCCCTCAGCCCCGCTTTTGCCATCGAGACAGCCTGCCAGTGGACCAGCAAGAACCTCAAAAGGACAAGGCAAGAGCCTTCAATGTGCCGTGGTACATCGTTCAATGGGAGCTCACATCTTGTTTTCATTCAGGCCGGGTTTCAAATGAGAAGAGCACAAAAAAACTCTAGTAAGCACCGCAATGGTTAGTACTGAACGTTTGCTGATTTATTTACTTTCTACAGCTATTCTTTGAATGTCCCTGCTCTAAAGAGCCTATGCCGTGAGCGGAACCTCAAGGTCGGTGGGAAGAAGGGTGAGCTTGTTGAGCGGCTTGAAAAGCATGACCAGCAATGCTTGCCCAAACCCAGGTACGTTGTCTCGGCCTTCTGTGCAGGAGTCAATTCACGCTAACGAAGGATACCAAGCAGTAACGAGAGCCAACAGACAGAAAGAGAGACCCCCAGTCTGTCAGCTGCAGGCGCCGTCGTTGCTGGGATAGACCAAACGGTCGACGTCGCAAAAGCGATGCAAGAGTCCTTCAACCACGGATTCGAGAACGCAGACGACGGTCCGGGTGAAGAGAGCGACGATGAGGATGACCACGGTGACGATGAAGGTGACGATGGGCCACGCGAGGATTCTATGGAGATCGATACGTTGGGTGAGTTCAGTTTCATCCAGCACAACGTCTTGAGTAACATCCCCTTTCATCACAGGCACAGAAAGCTCGAAAGCTTGGGTACGCGCTTTCTGCCTCAAGCTTCTACCTGCCGATCATGACCAGTTTTAGATTGATGCATACATCATGGACACAAGGCGAAAAAGTGGGCAGCAAACAGAGAAGAGCGTGCTCTCTCTGTGGCGGGTATGTTTTTTATCAGTTTTTATGCAAGGGGACATCACTAACGCCTGCACGGCAGCGCTGGGTACCCATAGCGATCGCTGCGGGCACGATCCCTGACCACATCGTCGATGCCAACCACACCATGGAATACCTCAAGTATGCTGCAACAAGGAGCCTCTTTACAACCCGAGGTCACCCAAAGGAGGGCCCGGCACGCTTATCATCGGTCGGTGACCCCTGTCTTTGTTTGAGCCTCATTAACTGACATATTCATGCCATAGTCATCATTGAAAAAGAATATGACCATGCTCGGCCGCGTTCGGCAGCGACAGTGCGACAACGACCCTACCCTGCAAGCACGTCGGCCCACATCTACATCGAGGAGCCAGGATTTTTACAAGGCTCTTATGGTAGAATCCCAACGCTTGCGCCTTGAGTAAGTCAGTTTTCCCCACCTACATATTCCATTTCTCATAACTATACTTTCCAGAGACGAGTTTTTCGACATCAGCGAAAACACGATACTGGACTCACAGCTGCACGCCGTGCACTTCGAGGAGATCACATCTGCTATCTTCACGAAGCTCGATCAACGTGAGTTCCATTACATGTCTTCTCTACCATCGCTAACGACATTATCTCACTAGTCCCATCAGTCATCAAAGCACATTTTAGCTGGACTTGGCAGTGCACCACTCTCAACCGTGGCGATGAGCTCATCAATCTGCTGCTCAGCTGCCTTCAACCCCACTCCCTGCTTGTTCCTAACTATACAACACCTGACGGGCGACACTGCGGTGTCGGTAAATATTATTTTGGTGTACTTTCCCTTTATCATGAGACAAAGGTCTCGAAGCCAGGAGTCTGTAGTTTACTTGTATTGTTGGTTTTATATCTTACTGAGATGAGGATAACAGAAGCAGGAACTGGACTACAACTTCGTGCTGCCACACCACAATCCGCTTCGTTGCTCTGTTGGAGCTCTTGCTATCCTTTTGCATTACATATTTGACCAGGAGAATGTGTGTGAGAAGATTGAGGGTTGGGACTGGTCTTACCCATTGACCTGGCGCAAGGCAAGTCTGCCCTCATCTGAAATCAATGTTGTTCCTTACTAAACCAAACTATCAGGTAAAGCTTATGTTTGGAAAAATAGTGGGGAAGGCCTGTGGTGATGATGCCCTCCGAAAAATGTACACAAAATTCCTTGAATCGACATCCATCAAATCGAAAAAGAAGCTCCACCTCGCCCGCAAGACTATCCCTACCCACCTTGAAGAGATGGGGTACGTCATGACTTATTTGTGTGCCAGCTGCTGCTCATCATTTTTAGTGTTACAATGGATGAAATTGGTGCCATCGGACACTGGGCAAGTACCGTTCAACGTGAGGTTTATTCCGCCAAGATTCCAAAGTCTGTAAGTTTTCTTTAGGCCAATTGTTCCTTGAGGGAAACTCATTTAGTCATTAGGCGGTTACGGCGTTGGCAGGTTTCTACGTTGGGGAGGCTTATCATGTTCCCTGGGCCACTGTTGCTGTTCCCGATGAGCTCCAAACCCAATTGTTCCCTTTTGCGGAGAGGGTACTTGTTGAGCTCAAAGGGAAGGCACGCGTCAACCAGGGCTTGGTCAATTTTGTTGAGCTGTTGCAACAACTTCGCCCTTTCTTCTGGCGGGTGCGTCTACATCTCATCACTCTGTTTAGTTTTTACTGATTCTCACTGTCTCAATCTTTGCTAGGCTAGTGCTGCCATCCACGAAAAGTTTCCTGACTCAGCGCTATTTAGCCGCATGCCAATTTTTAAGTCGTCCCTGGCTTCCGAGTTTATTTCACGATGGCCTCATGCTCGGAAAGAAGTTGAGGCCCACTTCCAAGTAGATACCGAGATTGCAGCGAACTTTAAGGAGGTCGCAACACAGAGCGCCTTCCTCTCCCTTTCAACGTCACAAAGAGAGCTGTCGGAAGCTGTCAAGTCATCCCACTCATTGCTTGAAGTTCTTGCACGTCGAACTGAGCTGCTCTCTCCATCACGTAGTGTAAAAACTCATGTGGCCGTTGTTGGCTCTCGTTCAGCTACCCCCAGCCCAACAGGGCCACATTCCAACTTTTTGTTGCCGCAGCCTCCCTCGATGGAAACTATGGTGGCAAGTGTGGGTACCCCACTCCATGCTGCCACTGCAGCCAGTCCAAGTCAAATCCCACCAACCTCACCACTGCAAAGTGTTATTCTACCACCTCCTGTAGTCGATCCAGAGCTGCTTTCTGTTCACTCCCAGGGAGCTGCGTCACGATATGTGGTGTCTGTGAACCATAAAGGCAGTAAGTATCATGTGCTACGGCTCTCACCTGGTCCCTTGGCGCCGCCCACCCCCTTCGACATCATTCTTCCCCCAGCAGCAGCATTTGTGTCTGACCAGACTACAATGACTGCTTACCCCGACTTTTCTGTGTCATCATGTGGATGGCAGGCTCTGTTCAGTCTGGTTGTCCATCCTGATTTTCTTTGGGATTGTTGGGGCCCAGGCAATTTGGGTGAATTTTCTGATGTCAGCTCTCTCTGGAAGTGCTGGGATGAGGGCACGGCTATTGAGGGAGTTGGTCGCAAGCCTCCATTGCGGATGGTGGAGACTGAATGGGGTTCTCGCAAGGACAAGCGGTCAAACAAGGGACACCATGCTGCATGGCGTCCTCGCCAAAACACCACTGTATGTCTTTTTTCACATTGTTCACCTCTCAACACAACATTAATCTGCCTCTTCAGGCCCGTCAAAAATGGTCTCAATTTCAGTTTTTCATCAGTCGAATAGAGACCTCCATTAGCACTGGGCTTACGGCCTCGCAAGCTGTCCAAGTTCTTGAAGATACACGTCTTACGTTCTCAATGCCGCAGCTTCATCGCAAACTCCAAACAAAGCGGCAGAAGAAGGTAGTGATGGGCACGGGTTACCCGCGGGTGTTTTCACACTTACCTTTACCCTGACCCCACGTGAACCCGTACCCTTTCCATGGGTAAGGGTATTTTGAAGGTAGGGGTGAGGGTTTGCACAGGGTTTGAAGGGTCAGAAACCCACAGCGGGTGGACGCAAGGGTCAGATGAAATTTGAATGTAGTACAAGCTAGTTAGACGTTCTGCAGGACTACCTAATCATATGTAATATAATCCCACCCAACTCTCAACTCATCTTCTTCTCCTACGACATCTGGAAGGCTGGCTGCGGCCTTAATGTCAGCATCACGGACGAGGCCCAACTTGCTCCAAGCCCCAAGACACATCAACGCGCGAGTTGATGCGACGCTCAGTCGATTACGGATGTGAGATAGAACAAGCCGCCCCTTGCTGAAGACACGTTCAACATCGGTAGAGGTGGCTAAACGAGGGTGAGGCCTATGACAAACTGGCATGCAGATTTGACATACCAGGAATAGATAGATAGTTCCGCGCCATCCGAGACAAGCGAGGGTAGACAGCGCGCATTTCAACCCACCAGAGAAGTGCGTCTTTGACCTTCTCAGGTCCCGTGCTCAGGTATTGTGCCAGCTCACTCCGAAGTTCTTCGTTGACAGGCGCCGAACTTGAACAGGACAGCAAGTCGATGAAGATGTTCTCCGATTGGGAAATAGGTGCCTAGGAAACTTCGGTTGAATTATAATGTAGTTAGAATTATATGCGACGTACCGATGCTGCTTCTGGTTCCTCCAAGTCAGGAGACATGCTTGCGTATCCTCTATCAAATTCCTCTTCAACGATCTCACGTGCAGTCACGATCCATTCTTCTTCCCATCCAGCCGATCGGAAATAGTCGAGTTTGCGCTTTGGATCGAGCACTGAGTGGGCGGACATTAGTTGCAAGTCTTGAGAGTATAGAAAGTTGAGCTTACCCATTGCGATACGATATACCTCCGAATAATCTGTCATATTGTAATACTTGTTTAGCAGCCTCTTCCCAATCAGCATGGAAGCCCGGATCGAGGGGAGATATGACATATTGAGTGCACCAGAGGCGAGGTGCTTATCGATGTAGTCCATAGCAGGGATGACCTTTGAGAGGTTCGGTGTTTGAGCAGAGAAAAAGAGCGTCGCCTGCTTGAAGATCTAGAGAAATTTTGAGTAACAAAATGTGAATAAGCGAAGCGACGTACTTTTAAAACACCTGAAAGCTTTTCTGCAATCGTCCACTCCATCTCCGAGAGCTCATATGACCGAAGCTTCATCTCACGGATACCAGTCAATTCGTCAAGTGGCTTGCGGTATAAGAGCGCGAACTCGAGCATGTCGAATGTTGAATTCCATCGTGTAGTGACATCCCGAGGCATCATCCGAAGTGAGAGAGGTTTCTGTTTGGCTGCTATGCTCACCTCTGCATGTTGCTTGAGAATCAAGAACCATTGTGGTAGAATGATCGTTGTCGAATTCTTGACGGCGAAGGCGAGTTTACGGAGCTGGTGATGAAAACAAGTCAAACGTGAATTTAGTGTTTACGCTAGATTGAATCGGAGACTGAATTTACTTTCACCAAGACCAAACGCACTGGCCGTAAGCTCTCGTCGAGTTCTACAACCTCTTCCGCGGACATCTCATCTCGAATATCAGCAAGTCCTTCACTGCTGTCATCTTCCTCGTCATCCTCCACTAAATCATTCCCCATCAGCTCCTCTTCAACTTCAATATCTACAGCAAGATCAGCAAGGGCTTGCGTTGCGGCATCAAGCGCGTCATCTGCTTCAGCCTTTGGAAGGTCGAACTGCTTCAAGATGCTTTTAGTGACGAGGTTAAGGATATGTGTGAAGCACCGAGTGCGGTTTGCTGCGCCAGGAAAGTCGTCCAAGAGGTTGGAAAGCTCGTCGATCATCGTATCGTTTGGTGCGGCATTGTCGCAAGTTATGCTGAGTACCTGCAGAACAGTGAGTCACCGAAACTGATGTTAAACAAATATGAACTGACCTTATCTGAAATTCCAAAATCATCTAGAACTTTAGCAAATGCAGCAGCAAGGTTCAATCCCGAATGCGACTGGGCAACCTCGACAAGATCAAGAAGCATAGAAAATGGAACGCCATTCCGATCGAAGTGGGCAGTAACGGCGATGTATGCCTTGGAATTCGGTGACGTCCAAGCGTCCGTTCCAAAGCTTATCTTACCGTCGTGCTCCTAATACAAGGTAAGTGTCTGTTATGCCATTTTTAAACGCTACTCGTTACTGACCTGAAGCATCTTAGCAATCCTCTTTCGCACCTTCGTAAACACTTCCTTGACATCACGGGAAACAGTTGAACGAGATGGTAAGTAATACTCTGGCCTCCCCGTTTTCATGAGGCAGCGAAATCCTCGGTCCTCAACGATGCTGAATGGGCGCATGCTTTCAGATACCCAGCGAACAATCTCGGCCCTATCAGGTCATTGTCAGAGGATGAATAACTTGAACATGCTATCTCTCTTACCGAGTCTCCGCTTTGGTGTGTTGGCGATGTGAGTACGATACTTTTCCTTTCCCCTTGCGCTCAAATGCTGCCGTGATTGAGCCGTCCTGAAGCCCGCCAAGAGTTTTGCGAGCTGACTCGATGTCAACCTTTGCATCCAAGGCTTTAGCGACAGTGTCTCCTCCCCAGCAAAGGATCGCATGACGTTTGAGGTTACTGCTCGATGTCCGGTCCAACGTATCGAGGTAACGCCGAACAATTCGTTTGTTGGTGCCTTTACCCTTACATACACCTGCTGAGCAGCGGAACTCATGAGCGCGACGGCCTTCGGCATTGTAGGTGATGTCTGGGATTGGGCCAAAGAAAGCGTAGATGGGCGAGGTCCAATCCTCGATGAGACGCGCTGGCAAAATTTGGTGAGTATTCGTCAATGACACTTGAGTTCAATAGAAAACTTACCTAGTTCTGCCTCGGCAGTCTCCCCCTCCTCCTCCTCCTCATCGTCGTCATCGCCGTCATGGTCTTCATCCCCACACTCACTGGAGTCTACAGGGATCAGGCTAGGCAAGTCGTCGAGGTCGTCGTCAACCATCTCAACATCCTCGTCGTCGCTTCCGTCAGCGGCCTCCATGATTCGTGATGCATTCCATGGTAGTGAATTGGAAGGGAGGTCGTCGTCGTCGTCGACCACAAGCTCGACTGATGGCTGTTGCTGTCGGCGCAACACGGCTGCGTCCTCTTCGAGCTTTCGCCGTTTAACAGCAGCAGGGTCGACATTGTCGGTGGAGGCAAGGCTGGCAGCGAGGAAGCGTTTGCGAACGCCGAGAGGACGTTGCTCAGGAATTGGTTTACTATGGGTAGGTGCCATTTCTTAGATAAATGCTCATAACTTACCTGATATTTATAGGACTTCGGCTACTTACTCTGAAAACTAGGTTGGGCCAGGCTCCTCGCGATGGAAGAAAAGGATGGTTTTGCGTGTTAAAAGGCCGGCAGAATGTATTGTGGAGCAGTGAAATATGTAGATATCGTGTTTATAATGTCGGACAAGCATTTGCTGCTCCACAAGAGTCAAATTTCAGTATATAGTCTACCGGATCTGTACATGAATGGTTACGAAGCTAAGTCGAGGCGACGCCCCCATCTTTTCTCAATTCAACTTGCCTTCAAGCCGATGCTCCCATCTTTTTCTCAATTCAACTTGCCTTCAAGCCGACGCCCCCATCTTTTCTCAATTCAACTTGCCTTCAAGCCGATGCTCCCATCTTTTTCTCAATTCAACTTGCCTTCAAGCCGACGCCCCCATCTTTTCTCAATTCAACTTGCCTCTCAACATGTGATTTTGAGACCTGTTCATGTTGTTTGGACATGCTAAATCCTAAGCTCTACCCTTTCGGAATTAGGCGGGTAACCCTAACCCGTGGTGAGGGTTAGGGTTTGGCTGAGGGTTCAATGTTGCTACCTCTACCCTCACCCACTGTACCCTTACCCACGTACCCCTAAGGGTTCCCATACCCTTGCACATCACTAGAAGAAGGGCAAGGTAGGTGGCCCTTGCCCTGAGTCTAGTGCTCCCTCCTCTGGGGATGTCATCATGGCCACTTAAGAATTAATCATGCTTTCGTTGTATCATTAACTTTTTTTCTTTGTCTTTTCTTTTTATTTCTTCATTTTTTTTGTTGAGCCTCTCATCCACTGTAGCATACAAATATCTTCAAGAATAATCTCTATTGCGTCGTCTTATAATCGTTCCCAGTTACTTGGTCATACACACATACTGTACTCAGCCACATTAGTAATATGTACCATACTTCTCTACAAAACCGAATGCTAAAGTTGAACAAGGGTGTGCCAAATTTCATTAATTTGGCAGATCACTCCTGAAGCAATTCCTGTTAAATTGAGCCCAAAAACATAGAATACGAGTAAGAACTTCTGTGTGAGCCGCAATTTCCAGCAAGAGACCTTATTTCCCCACTGCAGAACCAAACACTGAACTTGAACGGTTGGGCGCCATATTTCACAAACTCGGGGGGTTGTTCCTGTAGCAATTTCGGTCAAGTAGAGCCCAACAACGTAAAAATCGAGCAAGAACTTACCTGTAAGCCTCAATTTAGGATAAGAGACCTCATTGCTCTGCAGAACCGAACATCGACTTTGAATGGTGAGGCGATACGTTTCGCAAACTCGGGAGGTTGTTCCTGAAGCAATTCCGGTCAAGTAGAGCCCAAGAACGTAAAAATCGAGAAAGAACTTACCTGTAAGCCTCAATTTCTGGTAATAGACCTCATTGCTTTGCAGAACCGAACGCCGACTTTGAACGGCTAGGCGCTATGTTTCGAAAACTCGGGAGGTTGTTCCTGATGCAATTTAGGTCAAGTAGAGCCCAAGAACGTAAAAATCGAGAAAGAACTTACCTGTAAGCCTCAATTTCTGGTAATAGACCTCATTGCTTTGCAGAACCGAACGCCGACTTTGAACGGCTAGGCGCTATGTTTCGAAAACTCGGGAGGTTGTTCCTGATGCAATTTAGGTCAAGTAGAGCCCAAGAACGTAAAAATCGAGCGAGAACTTACCTGTAAGTCTCAATTTCTGGTAATAGACCTTATTTCTCCGCAAAACCGAACGCCGACTTTGAACGGCTAGGCGCTATGTTTCGAAAACTCGGGAGGTGGTTCCTGGAGCAGTTCCGGTCAAGTAGAGCCTAAGAACGTAAAAATTGATCAAGAACTTACTTTGCTATCTCAATTTCTGCTTATGGGCATGGTTTCACCACAAAACCGAATGCCAAAATTGAACGGATGAGCGTTCCATTTCGTAAACTCGGGAGGCGCTCCCTGTAGTAGTCAGCATCAAGTAAAGCCCAAGATCATAAAATTTGAGCCAGAACTCACAGAGTAAATTTTGTAGGTCTTCCGGGAGGTGGGCTTGCCAAACCTTGATGCTGGAAATAACTTGTGAGCTGAGTGGAACTGAAGTTCATTTATTTAAATAACGAGGCTTCTACCTGGTAATCTATTTTACAAGGTAAGGGAGAGGAGAGCTAAGTATGAGCGGCCGCAACGGAAAGGGTATGAGGCACGAGAGAAAACAGTCAGGGTCCAGGACAAGTGTTGGGTGGGAGGTGTGATTCCAGGACAAGTCAGGTCTCCCACCCGCCAAAAAGTGTGATCCAAACTGTGATTTGGCGGGTCCGTTTTGTGACTTGTCCTGGAAAAAAGTGTGATTTGGCGTGGGACGTGCTGCAAAAAGTGTGATTTGGTGTGATTTGCGGGACAAGTGTTGGCGCGGGCAAGCGTGATCTGGGTGTGATTCGAACTCCGAAATCACAACACTTGGCTTGAGACCGCAAAAGACCGGACCTGCGGTTACGGTCTTTTATTTTTGAGATGTAAAGACCGCAAAAAAACCGGTTAACGTGAACCGGTCTTAACCGGTTTGGACCGGGTTTTTGTAGTCCCTTAAATACCCTTTAAAACGCACCCAAGAACGTATGATTTGGTAAAAAAACGAGAGAGATATGAATTAAAATGTAAATTACTTTTGGGAATAATAGATGTACCAGACTTATTTTATAAAAGTACCAATTCCTAACGGAATTTGACGTTCTTGAGCTCGTTTTGAAGCTAATAGAGATGTTAATAAATTTACCGATTCATAATTTTAAAATATTAGCCTAAAGACCGGTCATAAACTGGTTAAAACCGATGCAGACCGAAACTGGTCTATAGACCGCAAAAAGACCGCAGACCGCGTTTTTTTGTGGTCCGGTCTGGTCTTTTGACTTCTGGGGAAAAGGCAGACCAGTTACGGTTGCAGTTAATGCCCCTGGGCATCAAAAAACCGGACTGAACCGGACTTTCAAACACTACATGTACGTATGTACAGTCAGTAGATCAGAGATCCTATGATCCGTAGGTCCGCCCATGCAAAAATGACACTGGATGGTGGTGTTCACAGCAGTCGGGTATGAGTGTGATATTATAACTGAGTACTGAGGACTCGAGTTCCCATCCAAGAGTTCGTTTAACTTTGAGCAACCTAGGGAGGAAACCGGGTGCATCTGACGCTGGACATTGAATTGCGTATATGCCATCTTCATAGAAACCCTAGAAGAACGTTCCAACACTTCAACTGAACATATCCTGGGCACAATTCCATACGGGTCCAAGAAGGTGCAGAATTTGGATCTGTACTGGTGAAGGGAAAATATGCATGTGTTGTAAAGCAGCTGGAGGATGGGGATATTTGTTGGATACTTGGATCAAGATTCCTTTGGGCACGATAAGAGATGCAGATGAAGGTCACTGACTTCGGTGCCTTTAGATTAGTAGGTAAGGTGTGACGGGCGAAACACCTAGATAGGAATTGAGTTTTGACATTTACATCAGCAAAACGTCCCATGGAACTTTGGGCAACTTTCGCAACTTTGCAAAGTTGTAAAGTTGCGAAAGTTGCAAGAGTTCAACAACTTTGGAAAGTAAGGTACATGAACTTTCAAAGTTGTTGAACTACTTTCCAAAGTTGAAAAACATCTTTCAAAGTTCTTGGACTACTTTACAAAGTTGAAAACATCTTTCAAATACATCTTTCCGTAGCACTTTGGCATCTTTGCTTGCAAACTTTGATCAACTTATTTAGTAACTTTGAATCTCAAGCATGTTATATATCGGAAGAAGGTAATAGTAATGGTATTGATGTTCAGTATCTAATACAGATAATGTATGGTAGACGTAAGTGGATAAAGCCCTAGCTAAATGCTGATTCGGCGACTTCTCGCCTCCATCCATCCAGTCGCCGCTATTCAACCTTCCCGCTACCACTATCCTTGTTTGGCGGTCTGGAGAAGCAATGAGATTGCACGTGGGTATGGTGGCGGTCGTGGTTGCATGAACGTGGTCGTGGAAACACGTCGTCATTGTGGTTCGCTATCATTGTCATGAACACGGTGCGGTCATCTTCGTGATCGTCGTGTCTTGGTTGTGGTAGTGGTAGTTGTGGAGTTCGTCTGGTGGTCTGGGGGAGCAATGAAATTGCACGTCAGTATGCAATACCAAGGAGTCTGTAATGGTGCATACCAATGCTCCATTCTCCCACACTCACAACGAAAGACCGGATCCGCGACAGAAACTATATCAGAGAGAAGTTGAATCAATACCCCATCCGCGAGTGAGATAGAAAAAAAAAGACTTGCGCAAGACGGCTTCATTCCACTAGAGGCATACTACTGCACTCCAAGATCCAGTTGTTGTTGAAGGGAGATATGTTGAGCTGTCCTAGGAAGGCCATGTTTTCAAGGAGAGTCTAAAGGAACAGATAAACGAATGCTTAGTAGATCTATCACCTAAGGGGTTGCCATCTAAGAGCGAGACTTGAAATTCAGGGAGAAGCGGAGGAGTGGATAGAGGCACAGTGGGTGGAGAAACGTGGAGGTAAGACAGGTGGAGAAGAGAGTGAGCAGCGACCAATCAATACAAACGGTACCAGCGAGGATGGCAGGGACAGGTGGGGAAGGAAGAAAGAGCGCGAAAATTTCTCACTTGAACCAAGGTCACGTGAATTCGTGATCACGTCATCCTCCTGAGGGCCGGGCAATTCAACTTGCGCAAAAATGAAAACAGCTTCATCTTGCCATATCATTTTGAGGTATGTTACTCGAGTTGTTCCTCTAATCGCATTTCAAAGACTTACTTTGGCTACTAGATATAACCTTGCTTGCCATCATATTCCGCTCTCTTCTCACTTTCAGTCACTCCACCCTCACAAGCAGTCAGCTCAACACACACGACGATGAGGATTCACAAGTGAATCTGTGACGACTACCTACCACAAACCGAAGTGATACGCGAAGGACGAACAAGACCATGATAACACATACACGAAATCTCAACATTCAAATCTAACACGTAAATTCTGCCGGAAGGACGCGGGTGTGGGGAACGAGCTGATACGCTGGGTCGTGAAGAATGGGAGAAGGTCGTGAATGGTGAGTGCTTGAGTACCTACATTGCTTCGTCCATCCTGCACAATACTAATTGTTTACCCTCAGAAGCAGTCCGTTAGCCGCTGCACGCGTCAACTTCCAAGCTAGGGGCATGCTTAATGCCTCCATATTCAGCCGACATGATGCGCCCGATCCCCAACCTCCCGCACATCTACGCCTCTGCTCTCGCCATTTACTTCACTCCCAGTGACAAGTCTGGCACGCGAGGAATGTTTTAAGAACGTATTTGGGCAGTCGGCTCATGGAGGAAAGGGCCCCCAAGATATCGAAGGCTTCCGCGGGCTGCTCGTCGCACGCAGTGTCCGCTCTTTCCTTTCAATCCGGTATCACGGCATTGCGCTTTCATGCTCATCTGATGGGTGTTTGTGATGGTGCAACACGCCTTCCTCACAACTTTTATTTTAATGATTGTTTAGACTCTTTTCAAGCCTTCTACGTAAATAGTTATATGGATTATCATGCTCATGATATAGCCTTCAGTATTCTAATTTTATAATTTTTAGTCTCTTTTCAAAGTTTGAAACTCCAAAGTGCAAAACATTCATAAAGTAGTTCAAAGAGTAGAAATCAAAGTCAAAGTTGTATTCTTGAAGTGAAAGTTCACGGTAAAGTTGAAATAGTTGCTGAAAGTTGCAAACATCAAAGTCTAAGTTACCAAAGTGTAATTGGACATTTTGCTGATGTACAAAAGCCCGTATAAGCCCTGAATGTTGCCTAGTACTCAGTCGACAACTTCAACAAGATTAATGGCAAAGATAAGTGTGTAGAAATATTCCATGACATCTCAACCTGTCAACCATGCCCATCTACTGACAAAAATCTGGGGCCACAACATCGGCAATATATGCCAGGTTGTGCCCGGCACAAAGTTGAACTTGTGCAACTTCCAGAATTGGACCCAGAGTCCCAGACTACTGCAGCTACGACACCCATCACTACTTTCCACCCTGTCCCACGGACATGAATCATCCCATACAACAGAGCGACCCAAGCAGCAAAGGTAATGAGAAGGCCAAGATATCTAATCGTGACCTTGGTGGCATGTCCTAAGTGGGCTGAAATAATTGTTGAAAGCAAGTTAGAAAGGAAAGAGTAGATGGATCGGCTCTGAGCTACTTACTAAAGAGCTCTATGCGGATATGGTGACCTCGAATCTCATCATCATGATACATTGATTGCCACTGATCTGGTGTGAGCTTATGTCTGTGCCTAAGCTTCTGGAGCTTCCCATCGACTTGGATCTATCGGACATGTAAGTTGTGCTTGAGTTAGATTCTTTTGATGATTTACTTACATAGGCTGACTGTGCAAGCTCTACCCTCTCAATGATGTAATTTTGGTGAGGATGAGCCGGAGAACTTGACTGAATGACAGGGTCATCCGCAGGAATTCTGGACGAAACGTCTTGAAAAAGGAAGAAAAAAACAGGTCTGGGAACAACATCAAAATGACGTCAGGTTTGCTGAGGAAGGTACTCACAGAGGCCTGCTATTCTTAGCGGAATTAAGAGTAGGCGTTTTGTGGGGTTGCTGCGAAGAAGCAGTACTTTACAGTGCCCCTCCCATTCCTGCAGGAATCCGCCGGAATCCACAGGAATCCACAGGAATCCGCAGGAATGGGACCGGAATCTGCAGGAATCCACAGGAATCCGCAGGAATGGGACCAGAATCCACAGGAATCCGCAGGAATGGGACTGGAATAGAAGTAAAATCACAGATACAACATACATTTACACCAATACACACTTCTGCATACTTCTCTCAGTACTTTTTAAGCTGATCAGTTTTCAGTATTAGTTCTGATCAGACCTTGGACAAAGTAAGGAGATATTATGTGACTGAATCTAACTCAGGCCTTCTGCTGACAGCTTAATCTTAGGATTCCTTAAGACATTTATACTTAAAGAGGGAAGATTCATTTAAACTCATTTATTA